>NC_137441.1:19514099-19759099 GCF_964374335.1 Astatotilapia calliptera
CATAATGAAAACCTATACTTTGTTTCAGGCGAGTTTCCCATTCAAATGCATGTAACAGTGAGAAACGCATTGTCTTGGCGAAATAAAGTTTTTTTGAACAACTTCATATAAATCGCTGTAACTTTTGATAGAAGACTCAGACAAAAATGTTTATGGCTTTATCTTATAGAACTCAATATCCCCGTGCTGGGCAAACAGGTTTTGCAGCCGTTTGAGCTAAGATTTTAAAATTATTCACATAATGAAAACCTATACTTTGTTTCAGGCGAGTTTCCCATTCAAATGCATGTAACAGTGAGAAACGCATTGTCTTGGCGAAATAAAGCGTTTTTGAACAACTTCATATAAATCGCTGTAACTTTTGATAGAAGACTCAGACAAACATGTTTATGGCTTTATCTTATAGAACTCAATATCCCCGTGCTGGGCAAACAGGTTTTACAGCCGTTTTGAGCTAAGATTTTAAAATTATTCACATAATGAAAACCTATACTTTGTTTCAGGCGAGTTTCCCATTCAAATGCATGTAACAGTGAGAAACGCATTGTCTTGGCGAAATAAAGCGTTTTTGAACAACTTCATATAAATCGCTGTAACTTTTGATAGAAGACTCAGACAAACATGTTTATGGCTTTATCTTATAGAACTCAATATCCCCGTGCTGGGCAAACAGGTTTTGCAGCCGTTTGAGCTAAGATTTTAAAATTATTCACATAATGAAAACCTATACGTTGTTTCAGGCGAGTTTCCCATTCAAATGCATGTAACAGTGAGAAACGCATTGTCTTGGCGAAATAAAGTTTTTTTGAACAACTTCATATAAATCGCTGTAACTTTTGATAGAAGACTCAGACAAACATGTTTATGGCTTTATCTTATAGAACTCAATATCCCCGTGCTGGGCAAACAGGTTTTGCAGCCGTTTGAGCTAAGATTTTAAAATTATTCACATAATGAAAACCTATACTTTGTTTCAGGCGAGTTTCCCATTCAAATGCATGTAACAGTGAGAAACGCATTGTCTTGGCGAAATAAAGCGTTTTTGAACAACTTCATATAAATCGCTGTAACTTTTGATAGAAGACTCAGACAAACATGTTTATGGCTTTATCTTATAGAACTCAATATCCCCGTGCTTGGGCAAACAGGTTTTGCAGCCGTTTGAGCTAAGATTTTAAAATTATTCACATAATGAAAACCTATACTTTGTTTCAGGCGAGTTTCCCATTCAAATGCATGTAACAGTGAGAAACGCATTGTCTTGGCGAAATAAAGCGTTTTTGAACAACTTCATATAAATCGCTGTAACTTTTGATAGAAGACTCAGACAAACATGTTTATGGCTTTATCTTATAGAACTCAATATCCCCGTGCTTGGGCAAACAGGTTTTGCAGCCGTTTGAGCTAAGATTTTAAAATTATTCACATAATGAAAACCTATACTTTGTTTCAGGCGCGTTTCCCATTCAAATGCATGTAACAGTGAGAAACGCATTGTCTTGGCGAAATAAAGCGTTTTTGAACAACTTCATATAAATCGCTGTAACTTTTGATAGAAGACTCAGACAAACATGTTTATGGCTTTATCTTATAGAACTCAATACCCCCGTGCTGGGCAAACAGAACAGGTTTTGCAGCCGTTTGAGCTAAGATTTTAAAATTATTCACATAATGAAAACCTATACTTTGTTTCAGGCGAGTTTCCCATTCAAATGCATGTAACAGTGAGAAACGCATTGTCTTGGCGAAATAAAGTTTTTTTGAACAACTTCATATAAATCGCTGTAACTTTTGATAGAAGACTCAAACAAACATGTTTATGGCTTTATCTTATAGAACTCAATATCCCCGTGCTGGGCAAACAGGTTTTGCAGCCGTTTGAGCTAAGATTTTAAAATTATTCACATAATGAAAACCTATACTTTGTTTCAGGCGAGTTTCCCATTCAAATGCATGTAACAGTGAGAAACGCATTGTCTTGGCAAAATAAAGCGTTTTTGAACAACTTCATATAAATCGCTGTAACTTTTGATAGAAGACTCAGACAAACATGTTTATGGCTTTATCTTATAGAACTCAATATCCCCGTGCTGGGCAAACAGGTTTTGCAGCCGTTTGAGCTAAGATTTTAAAATTATTCACATAATGAAAACCTATACTTTGTTTCAGGCGAGTTTCCCATTCAAATGCATGTAACAGTGAGAAACGCATTGTCTTGGCGAAATAAAGTTTTTTTTTAACAACTTCATATAAATCGCTGTAACTTTTGATAGAAGACTCAGACAAAAATGTTTATGGCTTTATCTTATAGAACTCAATATCCCCGTGCTGGGCAAACAGGTTTTGCAGCCGTTTGAGCTAAGATTTTAAAATTATTCACATAATGAAAACCTATACTTTGTTTCAGGCGAGTTTCCCATTCAAATGCATGTAACAGTGAGAAACGCATTGTCTTGGCGAAATAAAGTTTTTTTGAACAACTTCATATAAATCGCTGTAACTTTTGATAGAAGACTCAGACAAAAATGTTTATGGCTTTATCTTATAAACTCAATATCCCCGTGCTGGGCAAACAGGTTTTGCAGCCGTTTGAGCTAAGATTTTAAAATTATTCACATAATGAAAACCTATACTTTGTTTCAGGCGAGTTTCCCATTCAAATGCATGTAACAGTGAGAAACGCATTGTCTTGGCGAAATAAAGCGTTTTTGAACAACTTCATATAAATCGCTGTAACTTTTGATAGAAGACTCAGACAAACATGTTTATGGCTTTATCTTATAGAACTCAATATCCCTGTGCTTGGTCAAACAGGTTTTGCAGCCGTTTGAGCTAAGATTTTAAAATTATTCACATAATGAAAACCTATACTTTGTTTCAGGCGAGTTTCCCATTCAAATGCATGTAACAGTGAGAAACGCATTGTCTTGGCGAAATAAAGCGTTTTTGAACAACTTCATATAAATCGCTGTAACTTTTGATAGAAGACTCAGACAAACATGTTTATGGCTTTATCTTATAGAACTCAATATCCCCGTGCTTGGGCAAACAGGTTTTGCAGCCGTTTGAGCTAAGATTTTAAAATTATTCACATAATGAAAACCTATACTTTGTTTCAGGCGCGTTTCCCATTCAAATGCATGTAACAGTGAGAAACGCATTGTCTTGGCGAAATAAAGCGTTTTTGAACAACTTCATATAAATCGCTGTAACTTTTGATAGAAGACTCAGACAAACATGTTTATGGCTTTATCTTATAGAACTCAATACCCCCGTGCTGGGCAAACAGAACAGGTTTTGCAGCCGTTTGAGCTAAGATTTTAAAATTATTCACATAATGAAAACCTATACGTTGTTTCAGGCGAGTTTCCAATTCAAATGCATGTAACAGTGAGAAACGCATTGTCTTGGCGAAATAAAGCGTTTTTGAACAACTTCATATAAATCGCTGTAACTTTTGATAGAAGACTCAGACAAACATGTTTATGGCTTTATCTTATAGAACTCAATATCCCCGTGCTGGGCAAACAGGTTTTGCAGCCGTTTGAGCTAAGATTTTAAAATTATTCACATAATGAAAACCTATACTTTGTTTCAGGCGAGTTTCCCATTCAAATGCATGTAACAGTGAGAAACGCATTGTCTTGGCGAAATAAAGCGTTTTTGAACAACTTCATATAAATCGCTGTAACTTTTGATAGAAGACTCAGACAAACATGTTTATGGCTTTATCTTATAGAACTCAATATCCCCGTGCTGGGCAAACAGGTTTTGCAGCCGTTTGAGCTAAGATTTTAAAATTATTCACATAATGAAAACCTATACGTTGTTTCAGGCGAGTTTCCCATTCAAATGCATGTAACAGTGAGAAACGCATTGTCTTGGCGAAATAAAGCGTTTTTGAACAACTTCATATAAATCGCTGTAACTTTTGATAGAAGACTCAGACAAACATGTTTATGGCTTTATCTTATAGAACTCAATATCCCCGTGCTGGGCAAAACAGGTTTTGCAGCCGTTTGAGCTAAGATTTTAAAATTATTCACATAATGAAAACCTATACTTTGTTTCAGGCGAGTTTCCCATTCAAATGCATGTAACAGTGAGAAACGCATTGTCTTGGCGAAATAAAGCGTTTTTGAACAACTTCATATAAATCGCTGTAACTTTTGATAGAAGACTCAGACAAACATGTTTATGGCTTTATCTTATAGAACTCAATATCCCCGTGCTTGGGCAAACAGGTTTTGCAGCCGTTTGAGCTAAGATTTTAAAATTATTCACATAATGAAAACCTATACTTTGTTTCAGGCGAGTTTCCCATTCAAATGCATGTAACAGTGAGAAACGCATTGTCTTGGCGAAATAAAGCGTTTTTGAACAACTTCATATAAATCGCTGTAACTTTTGATAGAAGACTCAGACAAACATGTTTATGGCTTTATCTTATAGAACTCAATATCCCCGTGCTGGGCAAACAGGTTTTGCAGCCGTTTGAGCTAAGATTTTAAAATTATTCACATAATGAAAACCTATACTTTGTTTCAGGCGAGTTTCCCATTCAAATGCATGTAACAGTGAGAAACGCATTGTCTTGGCGAAATAAAGCGTTTTTGAACAACTTCATATAAATCGCTGTAACTTTTGATAGAAGACTCAGACAAACATGTTTATGGCTTTATCTTATAGAACTCAATATCCCCGTGCTGGGCAAACAAGTTTTGCAGCCGTTTGAGCTAAGATTTTAAAATTATTCACATAATGAAAACCTATACTTTGTTTCAGGCGAGTTTCCCATTCAAATGCATGTAACAGTGAGAAACGCATTGTCTTGGCGAAATAAAGCGTTTTTGAACAACTTCATATAAATCGCTGTAACTTTTGATAGAAGACTCAGACAAACATGTTTATGGCTTTATCTTATAGAACTCAATATCCCCGTGCTGGGCAAACAAGTTTTGCAGCCGTTTGAGCTAAGATTTTAAAATTATTCACATAATGAAAACCTATACTTTGTTTCAGGCGAGTTTCCCATTCAAATGCATGTAACAGTGAGAAACGCATTGTCTTGGCGAAATAAAGCGTTTTTGAACAACTTCATATAAATCGCTGTAACTTTTGATAGAAGACTCAGACAAACATGTTTATGGCTTTATCTTATAGAACTCAATATCCCCGTGCTGGGCAAACAAGTTTTGCAGCCGTTTGAGCTAAGATTTTAAAATTATTCACATAATGAAAACCTATACTTTGTTTCAGGCGAGTTTCCCATTCAAATGCATGTAACAGTGAGAAACGCATTGTCTTGGCGAAATAAAGCGTTTTTGAACAACTTCATATAAATCGCTGTAACTTTTGATAGAAGACTCAGACAAACATGTTTATGGCTTTATCTTATAGAACTCAATATCCCCGTGCTGGGCAAACAGGTTTTGCAGCCGTTTGAGCTAAGATTTTAAAATTATTCACATAATGAAAACCTATACTTTGTTTCAGGCGAGTTTCCCATTCAAATGCATGTAACAGTGAGAAACGCATTGTCTTGGCGAAATAAAGCGTTTTTGAACAACTTCATATAAATCGCTGTAACTTTTGATAGAAGACTCAGACAAACATGTTTATGGCTTTATCTTATAGAACTCAATATCCCCGTGCTGGGCAAACAAGTTTTGCAGCCGTTTGAGCTAAGATTTTAAAATTATTCACATAATGAAAACCTATACTTTGTTTCAGGCGAGTTTCCCATTCAAATGCATGTAACAGTGAGAAACGCATTGTCTTGGCGAAATAAAGCGTTTTTGAACAACTTCATATAAATCGCTGTAACTTTTGATAGAAGACTCAGACAAACATGTTTATGGCTTTATCTTATAGAACTCAATATCCCCGTGCTGGGCAAACAAGTTTTGCAGCCGTTTGAGCTAAGATTTTAAAATTATTCACATAATGAAAACCTATACTTTGTTTCAGGCGAGTTTCCCATTCAAATGCATGTAACAGTGAGAAACGCATTGTCTTGGCGAAATAAAGCGTTTTTGAACAACTTCATATAAATCGCTGTAACTTTTGATAGAAGACTCAGACAAACATGTTTATGGCTTTATCTTATAGAACTCAATATCCCCGTGCTGGGCAAACAAGTTTTGCAGCCGTTTGAGCTAAGATTTTAAAATTATTCACATAATGAAAACCTATACTTTGTTTCAGGCGAGTTTCCCATTCAAATGCATGTAACAGTGAGAAACGCATTGTCTTGGCGAAATAAAGCGTTTTTGAACAACTTCATATAAATCGCTGTAACTTTTGATAGAAGACTCAGACAAACATGTTTATGGCTTTATCTTATAGAACTCAATATCCCCGTGCTGGGCAAACAAGTTTTGCAGCCGTTTGAGCTAAGATTTTAAAATTATTCACATAATGAAAACCTATACTTTGTTTCAGGCGAGTTTCCCATTCAAATGCATGTAACAGTGAGAAACGCATTGTCTTGGCGAAATAAAGCGTTTTTGAACAACTTCATATAAATCGCTGTAACTTTTGATAGAAGACTCAGACAAACATGTTTATGGCTTTATCTTATAGAACTCAATATCCCCGTGCTGGGCAAACAGGTTTTGCAGCCGTTTGAGCTAAGATTTTAAAATTATTCACATAATGAAAACCTATACTTTGTTTCAGGCGAGTTTCCCATTCAAATGCATGTAACAGTGAGAAACGCATTGTCTTGGCGAAATAAAGCGTTTTTGAACAACTTCATATAAATCGCTGTAACTTTTGATAGAAGACTCAGACAAACATGTTTATGGCTTTATCTTATAGAACTCAATATCCCCGTGCTGGGCAAACAAGTTTTGCAGCCGTTTGAGCTAAGATTTTAAAATTATTCACATAATGAAAACCTATACTTTGTTTCAGGCGAGTTTCCCATTCAAATGCATGTAACAGTGAGAAACGCATTGTCTTGGCGAAATAAAGCGTTTTTGAACAACTTCATATAAATCGCTGTAACTTTTGATAGAAGACTCAGACAAACATGTTTATGGCTTTATCTTATAGAACTCAATATCCCCGTGTGGGCAAACAAGTTTTGCAGCCGTTTGAGCTAAGATTTTAAAATTATTCACATAATGAAAACCTATACTTTGTTTCAGGCGAGTTTCCCATTCAAATGCATGTAACAGTGAGAAACGCATTGTCTTGGCGAAATAAAGCGTTTTTGAACAACTTCATATAAATCGCTGTAACTTTTGATAGAAGACTCAGACAAACATGTTTATGGCTTTATCTTATAGAACTCAATATCCCCGTGCTGGGCAAACAGGTTTTGCAGCCGTTTGAGCTAAGATTTTAAAATTATTCACATAATGAAAACCTATACTTTGTTTCAGGCGCGTTTCCCATTCAAATGCATGTAACAGTGAGAAACGCATTGTCTTGGCGAAATAAAGCGTTTTTGAACAACTTCATATAAATCGCTGTAACTTTTGATAGAAGACTCAGACAAACATGTTTATGGCTTTATCTTATAGAACTCAATACCCCCGTGCTGGGCAAACAGAACAGGTTTTGCAGCCGTTTGAGCTAAGATTTTAAAATTATTCACATAATGAAAACCTATACTTTGTTTCAGGCGAGTTTCCCATTCAAATGCATGTAACAGTGAGAAACGCATTGTCTTGGCGAAATAAAGTTTTTTGAACAACTTCATATAAATCGCTGTAACTTTTGATAGAAGACTCAAACAAACATGTTTATGGCTTTATCTTATAGAACTCAATATCCCCGTGCTGGGCAAACAGGTTTTGCAGCCGTTTGAGCTAAGATTTTAAAATTATTCACATAATGAAAACCTATACTTTGTTTCAGGCGAGTTTCCCATTCAAATGCATGTAACAGTGAGAAACGCATTGTCTTGGCAAAATAAAGCGTTTTTGAACAACTTCATATAAATCGCTGTAACTTTTGATAGAAGACTCAGACAAACATGTTTATGGCTTTATCTTATAGAACTCAATATCCCCGTGCTGGGCAAACAGGTTTTGCAGCCGTTTGAGCTAAGATTTTAAAATTATTCACATAATGAAAACCTATACTTTGTTTCAGGCGAGTTTCCCATTCAAATGCATGTAACAGTGAGAAACGCATTGTCTTGGCGAAATAAAGTTTTTTTTTAACAACTTCATATAAATCGCTGTAACTTTTGATAGAAGACTCAGACAAAAATGTTTATGGCTTTATCTTATAGAACTCAATATCCCCGTGCTGGGCAAACAGGTTTTGCAGCCGTTTGAGCTAAGATTTTAAAATTATTCACATAATGAAAACCTATACTTTGTTTCAGGCGAGTTTCCCATTCAAATGCATGTAACAGTGAGAAACGCATTGTCTTGGCGAAATAAAGTTTTTTTGAACAACTTCATATAAATCGCTGTAACTTTTGATAGAAGACTCAGACAAACATGTTTATGGCTTTATCTTATAGAACTCAATATCCCCGTGCTGGGCAAACAGGTTTTGCAGCCGTTTGAGCTAAGATTTTAAAATTATTCACATAATGAAAACCTATACTTTGTTTCAGGCGAGTTTCCCATTCAAATGCATGTAACAGTGAGAAACGCATTGTCTTGGCGAAATAAAGCGTTTTTGAACAACTTCATATAAATCGCTGTAACTTTTGATAGAAGACTCAGACAAACATGTTTATGGCTTTATCTTATAGAACTCAATATCCCTGTGCTTGGTCAAACAGGTTTTGCAGCCGTTTGAGCTAAGATTTTAAAATTATTCACATAATGAAAACCTATACTTTGTTTCAGGCGAGTTTCCCATTCAAATGCATGTAACAGTGAGAAACGCATTGTCTTGGCGAAATAAAGCGTTTTTGAACAACTTCATATAAATCGCTGTAACTTTTGATAGAAGACTCAGACAAACATGTTTATGGCTTTATCTTATAGAACTCAATATCCCCGTGCTTGGGCAAACAGGTTTTGCAGCCGTTTGAGCTAAGATTTTAAAATTATTCACATAATGAAAACCTATACTTTGTTTCAGGCGCGTTTCCCATTCAAATGCATGTAACAGTGAGAAACGCATTGTCTTGGCGAAATAAAGCGTTTTTGAACAACTTCATATAAATCGCTGTAACTTTTGATAGAAGACTCAGACAAACATGTTTATGGCTTTATCTTATAGAACTCAATACCCCCGTGCTGGGCAAACAGAACAGGTTTTGCAGCCGTTTGAGCTAAGATTTTAAAATTATTCACATAATGAAAACCTATACGTTGTTTCAGGCGAGTTTCCAATTCAAATGCATGTAACAGTGAGAAACGCATTGTCTTGGCGAAATAAAGCGTTTTTGAACAACTTCATATAAATCGCTGTAACTTTTGATAGAAGACTCAGACAAACATGTTTATGGCTTTATCTTATAGAACTCAATATCCCCGTGCTGGGCAAACAGGTTTTGCAGCCGTTTGAGCTAAGATTTTAAAATTATTCACATAATGAAAACCTATACTTTGTTTCAGGCGAGTTTCCCATTCAAATGCATGTAACAGTGAGAAACGCATTGTCTTGGCGAAATAAAGCGTTTTTGAACAACTTCATATAAATCGCTGTAACTTTTGATAGAAGACTCAGACAAACATGTTTATGGCTTTATCTTATAGAACTCAATATCCCCGTGCTGGGCAAACAGGTTTTGCAGCCGTTTGAGCTAAGATTTTAAAATTATTCACATAATGAAAACCTATACGTTGTTTCAGGCGAGTTTCCCATTCAAATGCATGTAACAGTGAGAAACGCATTGTCTTGGCGAAATAAAGCGTTTTTGAACAACTTCATATAAATCGCTGTAACTTTTGATAGAAGACTCAGACAAACATGTTTATGGCTTTATCTTATAGAACTCAATATCCCCGTGCTTGGGCAAACAGGTTTTGCAGCCGTTTGAGCTAAGATTTTAAAATTATTCACATAATGAAAACCTATACTTTGTTTCAGGCGAGTTTCCCATTCAAATGCATGTAACAGTGAGAAACGCATTGTCTTGGCGAAATAAAGCGTTTTTGAACAACTTCATATAAATCGCTGTAACTTTTGATAGAAGACTCAGACAAACATGTTTATGGCTTTATCTTATAGAACTCAATATCCCCGTGCTGGGCAAACAGGTTTTGCAGCCGTTTGAGCTAAGATTTTAAAATTATTCACATAATGAAAACCTATACTTTGTTTCAGGCGAGTTTCCCATTCAAATGCATGTAACAGTGAGAAACGCATTGTCTTGGCGAAATAAAGCGTTTTTGAACAACTTCATATAAATCGCTGTAACTTTTGATAGAAGACTCAGACAAACATGTTTATGGCTTTATCTTATAGAACTCAATATCCCCGTGCTGGGCAAACAGGTTTTGCAGCCGTTTGAGCTAAGATTTTAAAATTATTCACATAATGAAAACCTATACTTTGTTTCAGGCGAGTTTCCCATTCAAATGCATGTAACAGTGAGAAACGCATTGTCTTGGCGAAATAAAGCGTTTTTGAACAACTTCATATAAATCGCTGTAACTTTTGATAGAAGACTCAGACAAACATGTTTATGGCTTTATCTTATAGAACTCAATATCCCCGTGCTGGGCAAACAGGTTTTGCAGCCGTTTGAGCTAAGATTTTAAAATTATTCACATAATGAAAACCTATACTTTGTTTCAGGCGAGTTTCCCATTCAAATGCATGTAACAGTGAGAAACGCATTGTCTTGGCGAAATAAAGCGTTTTTGAACAACTTCATATAAATCGCTGTAACTTTTGATAGAAGACTCAGACAAACATGTTTATGGCTTTATCTTATAGAACTCAATATCCCCGTGCTGGGCAAACAAGTTTTGCAGCCGTTTGAGCTAAGATTTTAAAATTATTCACATAATGAAAACCTATACTTTGTTTCAGGCGAGTTTCCCATTCAAATGCATGTAACAGTGAGAAACGCATTGTCTTGGCGAAATAAAGCGTTTTTGAACAACTTCATATAAATCGCTGTAACTTTTGATAGAAGACTCAGACAAACATGTTTATGGCTTTATCTTATAGAACTCAATATCCCCGTGCTGGGCAAACAAGTTTTGCAGCCGTTTGAGCTAAGATTTTAAAATTATTCACATAATGAAAACCTATACTTTGTTTCAGGCGAGTTTCCCATTCAAATGCATGTAACAGTGAGAAACGCATTGTCTTGGCGAAATAAAGCGTTTTTGAACAACTTCATATAAATCGCTGTAACTTTTGATAGAAGACTCAGACAAACATGTTTATGGCTTTATCTTATAGAACTCAATATCCCCGTGCTGGGCAAACAGGTTTTGCAGCCGTTTGAGCTAAGATTTTAAAATTATTCACATAATGAAAACCTATACTTTGTTTCAGGCGAGTTTCCCATTCAAATGCATGTAACAGTGAGAAACGCATTGTCTTGGCGAAATAAAGCGTTTTTGAACAACTTCATATAAATCGCTGTAACTTTTGATAGAAGACTCAGACAAACATGTTTATGGCTTTATCTTATAGAACTCAATATCCCCGTGCTGGGCAAACAAGTTTTGCAGCCGTTTGAGCTAAGATTTTAAAATTATTCACATAATGAAAACCTATACTTTGTTTCAGGCGAGTTTCCCATTCAAATGCATGTAACAGTGAGAAACGCATTGTCTTGGCGAAATAAAGCGTTTTTGAACAACTTCATATAAATCGCTGTAACTTTTGATAGAAGACTCAGACAAACATGTTTATGGCTTTATCTTATAGAACTCAATATCCCCGTGCTGGGCAAACAGGTTTTGCAGCCGTTTGAGCTAAGATTTTAAATTATTCACATAATGAAAACCTATACTTTGTTTCAGGCGAGTTTCCCATTCAAATGCATGTAACAGTGAGAAACGCATTGTCTTGGCGAAATAAAGCGTTTTTGAACAACTTCATATAAATCGCTGTAACTTTTGATAGAAGACTCAGACAAACATGTTTATGGCTTTATCTTATAGAACTCAATATCCCCGTGCTGGGCAAACAGGTTTTGCAGCCGTTTGAGCTAAGATTTTAAAATTATTCACATAATGAAAACCTATACTTTGTTTCAGGCGAGTTTCCCATTCAAATGCATGTAACAGTGAGAAACGCATTGTCTTGGCGAAATAAAGCGTTTTTGAACAACTTCATATAAATCGCTGTAACTTTTGATAGAAGACTCAGACAAACATGTTTATGGCTTTATCTTATAGAACTCAATATCCCCGTGCTGGGCAAACAGGTTTTGCAGCCGTTTGAGCTAAGATTTTAAAATTATTCACATAATGAAAACCTATACTTTGTTTCAGGCGAGTTTCCCATTCAAATGCATGTAACAGTGAGAAACGCATTGTCTTGGCGAAATAAAGCGTTTTTGAACAACTTCATATAAATCGCTGTAACTTTTGATAGAAGACTCAGACAAACATGTTTATGGCTTTATCTTATAGAACTCAATATCCCCGTGCTGGGCAAACAGGTTTTGCAGCCGTTTGAGCTAAGATTTTAAAATTATTCACATAATGAAAACCTATACTTTGTTTCAGGCGAGTTTCCCATTCAAATGCATGTAACAGTGAGAAACGCATTGTCTTGGCGAAATAAAGCGTTTTTGAACAACTTCATATAAATCGCTGTAACTTTTGATAGAAGACTCAGACAAACATGTTTATGGCTTTATCTTATAGAACTCAATATCCCCGTGCTGGGCAAACAAGTTTTGCAGCCGTTTGAGCTAAGATTTTAAAATTATTCACATAATGAAAACCTATACTTTGTTTCAGGCGAGTTTCCCATTCAAATGCATGTAACAGTGAGAAACGCATTGTCTTGGCGAAATAAAGCGTTTTTGAACAACTTCATATAAATCGCTGTAACTTTTGATAGAAGACTCAGACAAACATGTTTATGGCTTTATCTTATAGAACTCAATATCCCCGTGCTGGGCAAACAGGTTTTGCAGCCGTTTGAGCTAAGATTTTAAAATTATTCACATAATGAAAACCTATACTTTGTTTCAGGCGAGTTTCCCATTCAAATGCATGTAACAGTGAGAAACGCATTGTCTTGGCGAAATAAAGCGTTTTTGAACAACTTCATATAAATCGCTGTAACTTTTGATAGAAGACTCAGACAAACATGTTTATGGCTTTATCTTATAGAACTCAATATCCCCGTGCTGGGCAAACAAGTTTTGCAGCCGTTTGAGCTAAGATTTTAAAATTATTCACATAATGAAAACCTATACTTTGTTTCAGGCGAGTTTCCCATTCAAATGCATGTAACAGTGAGAAACGCATTGTCTTGGCGAAATAAAGCGTTTTTGAACAACTTCATATAAATCGCTGTAACTTTTGATAGAAGACTCAGACAAACATGTTTATGGCTTTATCTTATAGAACTCAATATCCCCGTGCTGGGCAAACAGGTTTTGCAGCCGTTTGAGCTAAGATTTTAAAATTATTCACATAATGAAAACCTATACTTTGTTTCAGGCGAGTTTCCCATTCAAATGCATGTAACAGTGAGAAACGCATTGTCTTGGCGAAATAAAGCGTTTTTGAACAACTTCATATAAATCGCTGTAACTTTTGATAGAAGACTCAGACAAACATGTTTATGGCTTTATCTTATAGAACTCAATATCCCCGTGCTTGGGCAAACAGGTTTTGCAGCCGTTTGAGCTAAGATTTTAAAATTATTCACATAATGAAAACCTATACTTTGTTTCAGGCGAGTTTCCCATTCAAATGCATGTAACAGTGAGAAACACACTGTCTTGGCGAAATAAAGCGTTTTTGAACAACTTCATATAAATCGCTGTAACTTTTGATAGAAGACTCAGACAAACATGTTTATGGCTTTATCTTATAGAACTCAATATCCCCGTGCTGGGCAAACAGAACAGGTTTTGCAGCCGTTTGAGCTAAGATTTTAAAATTATTCACATAATGAAAACCTATACTTTGTTTCAGGCGAGTTTCCCATTCAAATGCATGTAACAGTGAGAAACGCATTGTCTTGGCGAAATAAAGCGTTTTTGAACAACTTCATATAAATCGCTGTAACTTTTGATAGAAGACTCAGACAAACATGTTTATGGCTTTATCTTATAGAACTCAATATCCCCGTGCTGGGCAAACAGGTTTTGCAGCCGTTTGAGCTAAGATTTTAAAATTATTC
The DNA here is from genome assembly GCF_964374335.1 of Astatotilapia calliptera. NCBI lineage: Eukaryota > Metazoa > Chordata > Actinopteri > Cichliformes > Cichlidae > Astatotilapia > Astatotilapia calliptera. The sequence goes on from NC_137441.1 coordinate 19,528,353, forward strand.
ACATAATGAAAACCTATACTTTGTTTCAGGCGAGTTTCCCATTCAAATGCATGTAACAGTGAGAAACGCATTGTCTTGGCGAAATAAAGCGTTTTTGAACAACTTCATATAAATCGCTGTAACTTTTGATAGAAGACTCAGACAAACATGTTTATGGCTTTATCTTATAGAACTCAATATCCCCGTGCTGGGCAAACAGGTTTTGCAGCCGTTTGAGCTAAGATTTTAAATTTATTCACATAATGAAAACCTATACTTTGTTTCAGGCGAGTTTCCCATTCAAATGCATGTAACAGTGAGAAACGCATTGTCTTGGCGAAATAAAGCGTTTTTGAACAACTTCATATAAATCGCTGTAACTTTTGATAGAAGACTCAGACAAACATGTTTATGGCTTTATCTTATAGAACTCAATATCCCCGTGCTGGGCAAACAGGTTTTGCAGCCGTTTGAGCTAAGATTTTAAAATTATTCACATAATGAAAACCTATACTTTGTTTCAGGCGAGTTTCCCATTCAAATGCATGTAACAGTGAGAAACGCATTGTCTTGGCGAAATAAAGCGTTTTTGAACAACTTCATATAAATCGCTGTAACTTTTGATAGAAGACTCAGACAAACATGTTTATGGCTTTATCTTATAGAACTCAATATCCCCGTGCTTGGGCAAACAGGTTTTGCAGCCGTTTGAGCTAAGATTTTAAAATTATTCACATAATGAAAACCTATACTTTGTTTCAGGCGAGTTTCCCATTCAAATGCATGTAACAGTGAGAAACACACTGTCTTGGCGAAATAAAGCGTTTTTGAACAACTTCATATAAATCGCTGTAACTTTTGATAGAAGACTCAGACAAACATGTTTATGGCTTTATCTTATAGAACTCAATATCCCCGTGCTGGGCAAACAGAACAGGTTTTGCAGCCGTTTGAGCTAAGATTTTAAAATTATTCACATAATGAAAACCTATACTTTGTTTCAGGCGAGTTTCCCATTCAAATGCATGTAACAGTGAGAAACGCATTGTCTTGGCGAAATAAAGCGTTTTTGAACAACTTCATATAAATCGCTGTAACTTTTGATAGAAGACTCAGACAAACATGTTTATGGCTTTATCTTATAGAACTCAATATCCCCGTGCTGGGCAAACAGGTTTTGCAGCCGTTTGAGCTAAGATTTTAAAATTATTCACATAATGAAAACCTATACTTTGTTTCAGGCGAGTTTCCCATTCAAATGCATGTAACAGTGAGAAACGCATTGTCTTGGCGAAATAAAGCGTTTTTGAACAACTTCATATAAATCGCTGTAACTTTTGATAGAAGACTCAGACAAACATGTTTATGGCTTTATCTTATAGAACTCAATATCCCCGTGCTGGGCAAACAAGTTTTGCAGCCGTTTGAGCTAAGATTTTAAAATTATTCACATAATGAAAACCTATACTTTGTTTCAGGCGAGTTTCCCATTCAAATGCATGTAACAGTGAGAAACGCATTGTCTTGGCGAAATAAAGCGTTTTTGAACAACTTCATATAAATCGCTGTAACTTTTGATAGAAGACTCAGACAAACATGTTTATGGCTTTATCTTATAGAACTCAATATCCCCGTGCTGGGCAAACAGGTTTTGCAGCCGTTTGAGCTAAGATTTTAAAATTATTCACATAATGAAAACCTATACTTTGTTTCAGGCGAGTTTCCCATTCAAATGCATGTAACAGTGAGAAACGCATTGTCTTGGCGAAATAAAGCGTTTTTGAACAACTTCATATAAATCGCTGTAACTTTTGATAGAAGACTCAGACAAACATGTTTATGGCTTTATCTTATAGAACTCAATATCCCCGTGCTGGGCAAACAAGTTTTGCAGCCGTTTGAGCTAAGATTTTAAAATTATTCACATAATGAAAACCTATACTTTGTTTCAGGCGAGTTTCCCATTCAAATGCATGTAACAGTGAGAAACGCATTGTCTTGGCGAAATAAAGCGTTTTTGAACAACTTCATATAAATCGCTGTAACTTTTGATAGAAGACTCAGACAAACATGTTTATGGCTTTATCTTATAGAACTCAATATCCCCGTGCTGGGCAAACAGGTTTTGCAGCCGTTTGAGCTAAGATTTTAAAATTATTCACATAATGAAAACCTATACTTTGTTTCAGGCGAGTTTCCCATTCAAATGCATGTAACAGTGAGAAACGCATTGTCTTGGCGAAATAAAGCGTTTTTGAACAACTTCATATAAATCGCTGTAACTTTTGATAGAAGACTCAGACAAACATGTTTATGGCTTTATCTTATAGAACTCAATATCCCCGTGCTTGGGCAAACAGGTTTTGCAGCCGTTTGAGCTAAGATTTTAAAATTATTCACATAATGAAAACCTATACTTTGTTTCAGGCGAGTTTCCCATTCAAATGCATGTAACAGTGAGAAACACACTGTCTTGGCGAAATAAAGCGTTTTTGAACAACTTCATATAAATCGCTGTAACTTTTGATAGAAGACTCAGACAAACATGTTTATGGCTTTATCTTATAGAACTCAATATCCCCGTGCTGGGCAAACAGAACAGGTTTTGCAGCCGTTTGAGCTAAGATTTTAAAATTATTCACATAATGAAAACCTATACTTTGTTTCAGGCGAGTTTCCCATTCAAATGCATGTAACAGTGAGAAACGCATTGTCTTGGCGAAATAAAGCGTTTTTGAACAACTTCATATAAATCGCTGTAACTTTTGATAGAAGACTCAGACAAACATGTTTATGGCTTTATCTTATAGAACTCAATATCCCCGTGCTGGGCAAACAGGTTTTGCAGCCGTTTGAGCTAAGATTTTAAAATTATTCACATAATGAAAACCTATACTTTGTTTCAGGCGAGTTTCCCATTCAAATGCATGTAACAGTGAGAAACGCATTGTCTTGGCGAAATAAAGCGTTTTTGAACAACTTCATATAAATCGCTGTAACTTTTGATAGAAGACTCAGACAAACATGTTTATGGCTTTATCTTATAGAACTCAATATCCCCGTGCTGGGCAAACAGGTTTTGCAGCCGTTTGAGCTAAGATTTTAAATTTATTCACATAATGAAAACCTATACTTTGTTTCAGGCGAGTTTCCCATTCAAATGCATGTAACAGTGAGAAACGCATTGTCTTGGCGAAATAAAGCGTTTTTGAACAACTTCATATAAATCGCTGTAACTTTTGATAGAAGACTCAGACAAACATGTTTATGGCTTTATCTTATAGAACTCAATATCCCCGTGCTGGGCAAACAGGTTTTGCAGCCGTTTGAGCTAAGATTTTAAAATTATTCACATAATGAAAACCTATACTTTGTTTCAGGCGAGTTTCCCATTCAAATGCATGTAACAGTGAGAAACGCATTGTCTTGGCGAAATAAAGCGTTTTTGAACAACTTCATATAAATCGCTGTAACTTTTGATAGAAGACTCAGACAAACATGTTTATGGCTTTATCTTATAGAACTCAATATCCCCGTGCTTGGGCAAACAGGTTTTGCAGCCGTTTGAGCTAAGATTTTAAAATTATTCACATAATGAAAACCTATACTTTGTTTCAGGCGAGTTTCCCATTCAAATGCATGTAACAGTGAGAAACACACTGTCTTGGCGAAATAAAGCGTTTTTGAACAACTTCATATAAATCGCTGTAACTTTTGATAGAAGACTCAGACAAACATGTTTATGGCTTTATCTTATAGAACTCAATATCCCCGTGCTGGGCAAACAGAACAGGTTTTGCAGCCGTTTGAGCTAAGATTTTAAAATTATTCACATAATGAAAACCTATACTTTGTTTCAGGCGAGTTTCCCATTCAAATGCATGTAACAGTGAGAAACGCATTGTCTTGGCGAAATAAAGCGTTTTTGAACAACTTCATATAAATCGCTGTAACTTTTGATAGAAGACTCAGACAAACATGTTTATGGCTTTATCTTATAGAACTCAATATCCCCGTGCTGGGCAAACAGGTTTTGCAGCCGTTTGAGCTAAGATTTTAAAATTATTCACATAATGAAAACCTATACTTTGTTTCAGGCGAGTTTCCCATTCAAATGCATGTAACAGTGAGAAACGCATTGTCTTGGCGAAATAAAGCGTTTTTGAACAACTTCATATAAATCGCTGTAACTTTTGATAGAAGACTCAGACAAACATGTTTATGGCTTTATCTTATAGAACTCAATATCCCCGTGCTGGGCAAACAGGTTTTGCAGCCGTTTGAGCTAAGATTTTAAAATTATTCACATAATGAAAACCTATACTTTGTTTCAGGCGAGTTTCCCATTCAAATGCATGTAACAGTGAGAAACGCATTGTCTTGGCGAAATAAAGCGTTTTTGAACAACTTCATATAAATCGCTGTAACTTTTGATAGAAGACTCAGACAAACATGTTTATGGCTTTATCTTATAGAACTCAATATCCCCGTGCTGGGCAAACAGGTTTTGCAGCCGTTTGAGCTAAGATTTTAAAATTATTCACATAATGAAAACCTATACTTTGTTTCAGGCGAGTTTCCCATTCAAATGCATGTAACAGTGAGAAACGCATTGTCTTGGCGAAATAAAGCGTTTTTGAACAACTTCATATAAATCGCTGTAACTTTTGATAGAAGACTCAGACAAACATGTTTATGGCTTTATCTTATAGAACTCAATATCCCCGTGCTGGGCAAACAGGTTTTGCAGCCGTTTGAGCTAAGATTTTAAAATTATTCACATAATGAAAACCTATACTTTGTTTCAGGCGAGTTTCCCATTCAAATGCATGTAACAGTGAGAAACGCATTGTCTTGGCGAAATAAAGCGTTTTTGAACAACTTCATATAAATCGCTGTAACTTTTGATAGAAGACTCAGACAAACATGTTTATGGCTTTATCTTATAGAACTCAATATCCCCGTGCTGGGCAAACAAGTTTTGCAGCCGTTTGAGCTAAGATTTTAAAATTATTCACATAATGAAAACCTATACTTTGTTTCAGGCGAGTTTCCCATTCAAATGCATGTAACAGTGAGAAACGCATTGTCTTGGCGAAATAAAGCGTTTTTGAACAACTTCATATAAATCGCTGTAACTTTTGATAGAAGACTCAGACAAACATGTTTATGGCTTTATCTTATAGAACTCAATATCCCCGTGCTGGGCAAACAGGTTTTGCAGCCGTTTGAGCTAAGATTTTAAAATTATTCACATAATGAAAACCTATACTTTGTTTCAGGCGAGTTTCCCATTCAAATGCATGTAACAGTGAGAAACGCATTGTCTTGGCGAAATAAAGCGTTTTTGAACAACTTCATATAAATCGCTGTAACTTTTGATAGAAGACTCAGACAAACATGTTTATGGCTTTATCTTATAGAACTCAATATCCCCGTGCTGGGCAAACAGGTTTTGCAGCCGTTTGAGCTAAGATTTTAAAATTATTCACATAATGAAAACCTATACTTTGTTTCAGGCGAGTTTCCCATTCAAATGCATGTAACAGTGAGAAACGCATTGTCTTGGCGAAATAAAGCGTTTTTGAACAACTTCATATAAATCGCTGTAACTTTTGATAGAAGACTCAGACAAACATGTTTATGGCTTTATCTTATAGAACTCAATATCCCCGTGCTTGGGCAAACAGGTTTTGCAGCCGTTTGAGCTAAGATTTTAAAATTATTCACATAATGAAAACCTATACTTTGTTTCAGGCGAGTTTCCCATTCAAATGCATGTAACAGTGAGAAACACACTGTCTTGGCGAAATAAAGCGTTTTTGAACAACTTCATATAAATCGCTGTAACTTTTGATAGAAGACTCAGACAAACATGTTTATGGCTTTATCTTATAGAACTCAATATCCCCGTGCTGGGCAAACAGAACAGGTTTTGCAGCCGTTTGAGCTAAGATTTTAAAATTATTCACATAATGAAAACCTATACTTTGTTTCAGGCGAGTTTCCCATTCAAATGCATGTAACAGTGAGAAACGCATTGTCTTGGCGAAATAAAGCGTTTTTGAACAACTTCATATAAATCGCTGTAACTTTTGATAGAAGACTCAGACAAACATGTTTATGGCTTTATCTTATAGAACTCAATATCCCCGTGCTGGGCAAACAGGTTTTGCAGCCGTTTGAGCTAAGATTTTAAAATTATTCACATAATGAAAACCTATACTTTGTTTCAGGCGAGTTTCCCATTCAAATGCATGTAACAGTGAGAAACGCATTGTCTTGGCGAAATAAAGCGTTTTTGAACAACTTCATATAAATCGCTGTAACTTTTGATAGAAGACTCAGACAAACATGTTTATGGCTTTATCTTATAGAACTCAATATCCCCGTGCTGGGCAAACAGGTTTTGCAGCCGTTTGAGCTAAGATTTTAAATTTATTCACATAATGAAAACCTATACTTTGTTTCAGGCGAGTTTCCCATTCAAATGCATGTAACAGTGAGAAACGCATTGTCTTGGCGAAATAAAGCGTTTTTGAACAACTTCATATAAATCGCTGTAACTTTTGATAGAAGACTCAGACAAACATGTTTATGGCTTTATCTTATAGAACTCAATATCCCCGTGCTGGGCAAACAGGTTTTGCAGCCGTTTGAGCTAAGATTTTAAAATTATTCACATAATGAAAACCTATACTTTGTTTCAGGCGAGTTTCCCATTCAAATGCATGTAACAGTGAGAAACGCATTGTCTTGGCGAAATAAAGCGTTTTTGAACAACTTCATATAAATCGCTGTAACTTTTGATAGAAGACTCAGACAAACATGTTTATGGCTTTATCTTATAGAACTCAATATCCCCGTGCTTGGGCAAACAGGTTTTGCAGCCGTTTGAGCTAAGATTTTAAAATTATTCACATAATGAAAACCTATACTTTGTTTCAGGCGAGTTTCCCATTCAAATGCATGTAACAGTGAGAAACACACTGTCTTGGCGAAATAAAGCGTTTTTGAACAACTTCATATAAATCGCTGTAACTTTTGATAGAAGACTCAGACAAACATGTTTATGGCTTTATCTTATAGAACTCAATATCCCCGTGCTGGGCAAACAGAACAGGTTTTGCAGCCGTTTGAGCTAAGATTTTAAAATTATTCACATAATGAAAACCTATACTTTGTTTCAGGCGAGTTTCCCATTCAAATGCATGTAACAGTGAGAAACGCATTGTCTTGGCGAAATAAAGCGTTTTTGAACAACTTCATATAAATCGCTGTAACTTTTGATAGAAGACTCAGACAAACATGTTTATGGCTTTATCTTATAGAACTCAATATCCCCGTGCTGGGCAAACAGGTTTTGCAGCCGTTTGAGCTAAGATTTTAAATTTATTCACATAATGAAAACCTATACTTTGTTTCAGGCGAGTTTCCCATTCAAATGCATGTAACAGTGAGAAACGCATTGTCTTGGCGAAATAAAGCGTTTTTGAACAACTTCATATAAATCGCTGTAACTTTTGATAGAAGACTCAGACAAACATGTTTATGGCTTTATCTTATAGAACTCAATACCCCCGTGCTGGGCAAACAGAACAGGTTTTGCAGCCGTTTGAGCTAAGATTTTAAAATTATTCACATAATGAAAACCTATACTTTGTTTCAGGCGAGTTTCCCATTCAAATGCATGTAACAGTGAGAAACGCATTGTCTTGGCGAAATAAAGCGTTTTTGAACAACTTCATATAAATCGCTGTAACTTTTGATAGAAGACTCAGACAAACATGTTTATGGCTTTATCTTATAGAACTCAATATCCCCGTGCTGGGCAAACAGGTTTTGCAGCCGTTTGAGCTAAGATTTTAAAATTATTCACATAATGAAAACCTATACTTTGTTTCAGGCGAGTTTCCCATTCAAATGCATGTAACAGTGAGAAACGCATTGTCTTGGCGAAATAAAGCGTTTTTGAACAACTTCATATAAATCGCTGTAACTTTTGATAGAAGACTCAGACAAACATGTTTATGGCTTTATCTTATAGAACTCAATATCCCCGTGCTGGGCAAACAAGTTTTGCAGCCGTTTGAGCTAAGATATTAAAATTATTCACATAATGAAAACCTATACTTTGTTTCAGGCGAGTTTCCCATTCAAATGCATGTAACAGTGAGAAACGCATTGTCTTGGCGAAATAAAGCGTTTTTGAACAACTTCATATAAATCGCTGTAACTTTTGATAGAAGACTCAGACAAACATGTTTATGGCTTTATCTTATAGAACTCAATATCCCCGTGCTGGGCAAACAGGTTTTGCAGCCGTTTGAGCTAAGATTTTAAAATTATTCACATAATGAAAACCTATACTTTGTTTCAGGCGAGTTTCCCATTCAAATGCATGTAACAGTGAGAAACGCATTGTCTTGGCGAAATAAAGCGTTTTTGAACAACTTCATATAAATCGCTGTAACTTTTGATAGAAGACTCAGACAAACATGTTTATGGCTTTATCTTATAGAACTCAATATCCCCGTGCTGGGCAAACAAGTTTTGCAGCCGTTTGAGCTAAGATTTTAAAATTATTCACATAATGAAAACCTATACTTTGTTTCAGGCGAGTTTCCCATTCAAATGCATGTAACAGTGAGAAACGCATTGTCTTGGCGAAATAAAGCGTTTTTGAACAACTTCATATAAATCGCTGTAACTTTTGATAGAAGACTCAGACAAACATGTTTATGGCTTTATCTTATAGAACTCAATATTCCCGTGCTGGGCAAACAGGTTTTGCAGCCGTTTGAGCTAAGATTTTAAAATTATTCACATAATGAAAACCTATACGTTGTTTCAGGCGAGTTTCCCATTCAAATGCATGTAACAGTGAGAAACGCATTGTCTTGGCGAAATAAAGCGTTTTTGAACAACTTCATATAAATCGCTGTAACTTTTGATAGAAGACTCAGACAAACATGTTTATGGCTTTATCTTATAGAACTCAATATCCCCGTGCTGGGCAAACAGGTTTTGCAGCCGTTTGAGCTAAGATTTTAAAATTATTCACATAATGAAAACCTATACTTTGTTTCAGGCGAGTTTCCCATTCAAATGCATGTAACAGTGAGAAACGCATTGTCTTGGCGAAATAAAGCGTTTTTGAACAACTTCATATAAATCGCTGTAACTTTTGATAGAAGACTCAGACAAACATGTTTATGGCTTTATCTTATAGAACTCAATATCCCCGTGCTGGGCAAACAGGTTTTGCAGCCGTTTGAGCTAAGATTTTAAAATTATTCACATAATGAAAACCTATACTTTGTTTCAGGCGAGTTTCCCATTCAAATGCATGTAACAGTGAGAAACGCATTGTCTTGGCGAAATAAAGCGTTTTTGAACAACTTCATATAAATCGCTGTAACTTTTGATAGAAGACTCAGACAAACATGTTTATGGCTTTATCTTATAGAACTCAATATCCCCGTGCTTGGGCAAACAGGTTTTGCAGCCGTTTGAGCTAAGATTTTAAAATTATTCACATAATGAAAACCTATACTTTGTTTCAGGCGAGTTTCCCATTCAAATGCATGTAACAGTGAGAAACGCATTGTCTTGGCGAAGTAAAGCGTTCTTGAACAACTTCATATAAATCGCTGTAACTTTTGATAGAAGACTCAGACAAACATGTTTATGGCTTTATCTTATAGAACTCAATATCCCCGTGCTTGGGCAAACAGGTTTTGCAGCCGTTTGAGCTAAGATTTTAAAATTATTCACATAATGAAAACCTATACTTTGTTTCAGGCGAGTTTCCCATTCAAATGCATGTAACAGTGAGAAACGCATTGTCTTGGCGAAATAAAGCGTTTTTGAACAACTTCATATAAATCGCTGTAACTTTTGATAGAAGACTCAGACAAACATGTTTATGGCTTTATCTTATAGAACTCAATATCCCCGTGCTGGGCAAACAGGTTTTGCAGCCGTTTGAGCTAAGATTTTAAAATTATTCACATAATGAAAACCTATACTTTGTTTCAGGCGAGTTTCCCATTCAAATGCATGTAACAGTGAGAAACGCATTGTCTTGGCGAAATAAAGTTTTTTTTGAACAACTTCATATAAATCGCTGTAACTTTTGATAGAAGACTCAGACAAACATGTTTATGGCTTTATCTTATAGAACTCAATATCCCCGTGCTGGGCAAACAGGTTTTGCAGCCGTTTGAGCTAAGATTTTAAAATTATTCACATAATGAAAACCTATACTTTGTTTCAGGCGAGTTTCCCATTCAAATGCATGTAACAGTGAGAAACGCATTGTCTTGGCGAAATAAAGTTTTTTTTGAACAACTTCATATAAATCGCTGTAACTTTTGATAGAAGACTCAGACAAACATGTTTATGGCTTTATCTTATAGAACTCAATATCCCCGTGCTGGGCAAACAGGTTTTGCAGCCGTTTGAGCTAAGATTTTAAAATTATTCACATAATGAAAACCTATACTTTGTTTCAGGCGAGTTTCCCATTCAAATGCATGTAACAGTGAGAAACGCATTGTCTTGGCGAAATAAAGCGTTTTTGAACAACTTCATATAAATCGCTGTAACTTTTGATAGAAGTCTCAGACAAACATGTTTATGGCTTTATCTTATAGAACTCAATATCCCCGTGCTGGGCAAACAGGTTTTGCAGCCGTTTGAGCTAAGATTTTAAAATTATTCACATAATGAAAACCTATACTTTGTTTCAGGCGAGTTTCCCATTCAAATGCATGTAACAGTGAGAAACGCATTGTCTTGGCGAAATAAAGCGTTTTTGAACAACTTCATATAAATCGCTGTAACTTTTGATAGAAGACTCAGACAAACATGTTTATGGCTTTATCTTATAGAACTCAATATCCCCGTGCTGGGCAAACAGGTTTTGCAGCCGTTTGAGCTAAGATTTTAAAATTATTCACATAATGAAAACCTATACTTTGTTTCAGGCGAGTTTCCCATTCAAATGCATGTAACAGTGAGAAACGCATTGTCTTGGCGAAATAAAGCGTTTTTGAACAACTTCATATAAATCGCTGTAACTTTTGATAGAAGACTCAGACAAACATGTTTATGGCTTTATCTTATAGAACTCAATATCCCCGTGCTTGGGCAAACAGGTTTTGCAGCCGTTTGAGCTAAGATTTTAAAATTATTCACATAATGAAAACCTATACTTTGTTTCAGGCGAGTTTCCCATTCAAATGCATGTAACAGTGAGAAACGCATTGTCTTGGCGAAGTAAAGCGTTTTTGAACAACTTCATATAAATCGCTGTAACTTTTGATAGAAGACTCAGACAAACATGTTTATGGCTTTATCTTATAGAACTCAATATCCCCGTGCTGGGCAAACAGGTTTTGCAGCCGTTTGAGCTAAGATTTTAAAATTATTCACATAATGAAAACCTATACTTTGTTTCAGGCGAGTTTCCCATTCAAATGCATGTAACAGTGAGAAACGCATTGTCTTGGCGAAATAAAGCGTTTTTGAACAACTTCATATAAATCGCTGTAACTTTTGATAGAAGACTCAGACAAACATGTTTATGGCTTTATCTTATAGAACTCAATATCCCCGTGCTTGGGCAAACAGGTTTTGCAGCCGTTTGAGCTAAGATTTTAAAATTATTCACATAATGAAAACCTATACTTTGTTTCAGGCGAGTTTCCCATTCAAATGCATGTAACAGTGAGAAACGCATTGTCTTGGCGAAATAAAGTTTTTTTTGAACAACTTCATATAAATCGCTGTAACTTTTGATAGAAGACTCAGACAAACATGTTTATGGCTTTATCTTATAGAACTCAATATCCCCGTGCTTGGGCAAACAGGTTTTGCAGCCGTTTGAGCTAAGATTTTAAAATTATTCACATAATGAAAACCTATACTTTGTTTCAGGCGAGTTTCCCATTCAAATGCATGTAACAGTGAGAAACGCATTGTCTTGGCGAAATAAAGCGTTTTTGAACAACTTCATATAAATCGCTGTAACTTTTGATAGAAGACTCAGACAAACATGTTTATGGCTTTATCTTATAGAACTCAATATCCCCGTGCTTGGGCAAACAGGTTTTGCAGCCGTTTGAGCTAAGATTTTAAAATTATTCACATAATGAAAACCTATACTTTGTTTCAGGCGAGTTTCCCATTCAAATGCATGTAACAGTGAGAAACGCATTGTCTTGGCGAAATAAAGCGTTTTTGAACAACTTCATATAAATCGCTGTAACTTTTGATAGAAGACTCAGACAAACATGTTTATGGCTTTATCTTATAGAACTCAATATCCCCGTGCTTGGGCAAACAGGTTTTGCAGCCGTTTGAGCTAAGATTTTAAAATTATTCACATAATGAAAACCTATACTTTGTTTCAGGCGAGTTTCCCATTCAAATGCATGTAACAGTGAGAAACACACTGTCTTGGCGAAATAAAGCGTTTTTGAACAACTTCATATAAATCGCTGTAACTTTTGATAGAAGACTCAGACAAACATGTTTATGGCTTTATCTTATAGAACTCAATATCCCCGTGCTGGGCAAACAGAACAGGTTTTGCAGCCGTTTGAGCTAAGATTTTAAAATTATTCACATAATGAAAACCTATACTTTGTTTCAGGCGAGTTTCCCATTCAAATGCATGTAACAGTGAGAAACGCATTGTCTTGGCGAAATAAAGCGTTTTTGAACAACTTCATATAAATCGCTGTAACTTTTGATAGAAGACTCAGACAAACATGTTTATGGCTTTATCTTATAGAACTCAATATCCCCGTGCTGGGCAAACAGGTTTTGCAGCCGTTTGAGCTAAGATTTTAAAATTATTCACATAATGAAAACCTATACTTTGTTTCAGGCGAGTTTCCCATTCAAATGCATGTAACAGTGAGAAACGCATTGTCTTGGCGAAATAAAGCGTTTTTGAACAACTTCATATAAATCGCTGTAACTTTTGATAGAAGACTCAGACAAACATGTTTATGGCTTTATCTTATAGAACTCAATATCCCCGTGCTGGGCAAACAGGTTTTGCAGCCGTTTGAGCTAAGATTTTAAATTTATTCACATAATGAAAACCTATACTTTGTTTCAGGCGAGTTTCCCATTCAAATGCATGTAACAGTGAGAAACGCATTGTCTTGGCGAAATAAAGCGTTTTTGAACAACTTCATATAAATCGCTGTAACTTTTGATAGAAGACTCAGACAAACATGTTTATGGCTTTATCTTATAGAACTCAATACCCCCGTGCTGGGCAAACAGAACAGGTTTTGCAGCCGTTTGAGCTAAGATTTTAAAATTATTCACATAATGAAAACCTATACTTTGTTTCAGGCGAGTTTCCCATTCAAATGCATGTAACAGTGAGAAACGCATTGTCTTGGCGAAATAAAGCGTTTTTGAACAACTTCATATAAATCGCTGTAACTTTTGATAGAAGACTCAGACAAACATGTTTATGGCTTTATCTTATAGAACTCAATATCCCCGTGCTGGGCAAACAGGTTTTGCAGCCGTTTGAGCTAAGATTTTAAAATTATTCACATAATGAAAACCTATACTTTGTTTCAGGCGAGTTTCCCATTCAAATGCATGTAACAGTGAGAAACGCATTGTCTTGGCGAAATAAAGCGTTTTTGAACAACTTCATATAAATCGCTGTAACTTTTGATAGAAGACTCAGACAAACATGTTTATGGCTTTATCTTATAGAACTCAATATCCCCGTGCTGGGCAAACAAGTTTTGCAGCCGTTTGAGCTAAGATATTAAAATTATTCACATAATGAAAACCTATACTTTGTTTCAGGCGAGTTTCCCATTCAAATGCATGTAACAGTGAGAAACGCATTGTCTTGGCGAAATAAAGCGTTTTTGAACAACTTCATATAAATCGCTGTAACTTTTGATAGAAGACTCAGACAAACATGTTTATGGCTTTATCTTATAGAACTCAATATCCCCGTGCTGGGCAAACAGGTTTTGCAGCCGTTTGAGCTAAGATTTTAAAATTATTCACATAATGAAAACCTATACTTTGTTTCAGGCGAGTTTCCCATTCAAATGCATGTAACAGTGAGAAACGCATTGTCTTGGCGAAATAAAGCGTTTTTGAACAACTTCATATAAATCGCTGTAACTTTTGATAGAAGACTCAGACAAACATGTTTATGGCTTTATCTTATAGAACTCAATATCCCCGTGCTGGGCAAACAAGTTTTGCAGCCGTTTGAGCTAAGATTTTAAAATTATTCACATAATGAAAACCTATACTTTGTTTCAGGCGAGTTTCCCATTCAAATGCATGTAACAGTGAGAAACGCATTGTCTTGGCGAAATAAAGCGTTTTTGAACAACTTCATATAAATCGCTGTAACTTTTGATAGAAGACTCAGACAAACATGTTTATGGCTTTATCTTATAGAACTCAATATTCCCGTGCTGGGCAAACAGGTTTTGCAGCCGTTTGAGCTAAGATTTTAAAATTATTCACATAATGAAAACCTATACGTTGTTTCAGGCGAGTTTCCCATTCAAATGCATGTAACAGTGAGAAACGCATTGTCTTGGCGAAATAAAGCGTTTTTGAACAACTTCATATAAATCGCTGTAACTTTTGATAGAAGACTCAGACAAACATGTTTATGGCTTTATCTTATAGAACTCAATATCCCCGTGCTGGGCAAACAGGTTTTGCAGCCGTTTGAGCTAAGATTTTAAAATTATTCACATAATGAAAACCTATACTTTGTTTCAGGCGAGTTTCCCATTCAAATGCATGTAACAGTGAGAAACGCATTGTCTTGGCGAAATAAAGCGTTTTTGAACAACTTCATATAAATCGCTGTAACTTTTGATAGAAGACTCAGACAAACATGTTTATGGCTTTATCTTATAGAACTCAATATCCCCGTGCTGGGCAAACAGGTTTTGCAGCCGTTTGAGCTAAGATTTTAAAATTATTCACATAATGAAAACCTATACTTTGTTTCAGGCGAGTTTCCCATTCAAATGCATGTAACAGTGAGAAACGCATTGTCTTGGCGAAATAAAGCGTTTTTGAACAACTTCATATAAATCGCTGTAACTTTTGATAGAAGACTCAGACAAACATGTTTATGGCTTTATCTTATAGAACTCAATATCCCCGTGCTTGGGCAAACAGGTTTTGCAGCCGTTTGAGCTAAGATTTTAAAATTATTCACATAATGAAAACCTATACTTTGTTTCAGGCGAGTTTCCCATTCAAATGCATGTAACAGTGAGAAACGCATTGTCTTGGCGAAGTAAAGCGTTCTTGAACAACTTCATATAAATCGCTGTAACTTTTGATAGAAGACTCAGACAAACATGTTTATGGCTTTATCTTATAGAACTCAATATCCCCGTGCTTGGGCAAACAGGTTTTGCAGCCGTTTGAGCTAAGATTTTAAAATTATTCACATAATGAAAACCTATACTTTGTTTCAGGCGAGTTTCCCATTCAAATGCATGTAACAGTGAGAAACGCATTGTCTTGGCGAAATAAAGCGTTTTTGAACAACTTCATATAAATCGCTGTAACTTTTGATAGAAGACTCAGACAAACATGTTTATGGCTTTATCTTATAGAACTCAATATCCCCGTGCTGGGCAAACAGGTTTTGCAGCCGTTTGAGCTAAGATTTTAAAATTATTCACATAATGAAAACCTATACTTTGTTTCAGGCGAGTTTCCCATTCAAATGCATGTAACAGTGAGAAACGCATTGTCTTGGCGAAATAAAGTTTTTTTTGAACAACTTCATATAAATCGCTGTAACTTTTGATAGAAGACTCAGACAAACATGTTTATGGCTTTATCTTATAGAACTCAATATCCCCGTGCTGGGCAAACAGGTTTTGCAGCCGTTTGAGCTAAGATTTTAAAATTATTCACATAATGAAAACCTATACTTTGTTTCAGGCGAGTTTCCCATTCAAATGCATGTAACAGTGAGAAACACACTGTCTTGGCGAAATAAAGCGTTTTTGAACAACTTCATATAAATCGCTGTAACTTTTGATAGAAGACTCAGACAAACATGTTTATGGCTTTATCTTATAGAACTCAATATCCCCGTGCTGGGCAAACAGGTTTTGCAGCCGTTTGAGCTAAGATTTTAAAATTATTCACATAATGAAAACCTATACTTTGTTTCAGGCGAGTTTCCCATTCAAATGCATGTAACAGTGAGAAACGCATTGTCTTGGCGAAATAAAGTTTTTTTTGAACAACTTCATATAAATCGCTGTAACTTTTGATAGAAGACTCAGACAAACATGTTTATGGCTTTATCTTATAGAACTCAATATCCCCGTGCTGGGCAAACAGGTTTTGCAGCCGTTTGAGCTAAGATTTTAAAATTATTCACATAATGAAAACCTATACTTTGTTTCAGGCGAGTTTCCCATTCAAATGCATGTAACAGTGAGAAACGCATTGTCTTGGCGAAATAAAGCGTTTTTGAACAACTTCATATAAATCGCTGTAACTTTTGATAGAAGTCTCAGACAAACATGTTTATGGCTTTATCTTATAGAACTCAATATCCCCGTGCTGGGCAAACAGGTTTTGCAGCCGTTTGAGCTAAGATTTTAAAATTATTCACATAATGAAAACCTATACTTTGTTTCAGGCGAGTTTCCCATTCAAATGCATGTAACAGTGAGAAACGCATTGTCTTGGCGAAATAAAGCGTTTTTGAACAACTTCATATAAATCGCTGTAACTTTTGATAGAAGACTCAGACAAACATGTTTATGGCTTTATCTTATAGAACTCAATATCCCCGTGCTGGGCAAACAGGTTTTGCAGCCGTTTGAGCTAAGATTTTAAAATTATTCACATAATGAAAACCTATACTTTGTTTCAGGCGAGTTTCCCATTCAAATGCATGTAACAGTGAGAAACGCATTGTCTTGGCGAAATAAAGCGTTTTTGAACAACTTCATATAAATCGCTGTAACTTTTGATAGAAGACTCAGACAAACATGTTTATGGCTTTATCTTATAGAACTCAATATCCCCGTGCTTGGGCAAACAGGTTTTGCAGCCGTTTGAGCTAAGATTTTAAAATTATTCACATAATGAAAACCTATACTTTGTTTCAGGCGAGTTTCCCATTCAAATGCATGTAACAGTGAGAAACGCATTGTCTTGGCGAAGTAAAGCGTTTTTGAACAACTTCATATAAATCGCTGTAACTTTTGATAGAAGACTCAGACAAACATGTTTATGGCTTTATCTTATAGAACTCAATATCCCCGTGCTGGGCAAACAGGTTTTGCAGCCGTTTGAGCTAAGATTTTAAAATTATTCACATAATGAAAACCTATACTTTGTTTCAGGCGAGTTTCCCATTCAAATGCATGTAACAGTGAGAAACGCATTGTCTTGGCGAAATAAAGCGTTTTTGAACAACTTCATATAAATCGCTGTAACTTTTGATAGAAGACTCAGACAAACATGTTTATGGCTTTATCTTATAGAACTCAATATCCCCGTGCTTGGGCAAACAGGTTTTGCAGCCGTTTGAGCTAAGATTTTAAAATTATTCACATAATGAAAACCTATACTTTGTTTCAGGCGAGTTTCCCATTCAAATGCATGTAACAGTGAGAAACGCATTGTCTTGGCGAAATAAAGTTTTTTTTGAACAACTTCATATAAATCGCTGTAACTTTTGATAGAAGACTCAGACAAACATGTTTATGGCTTTATCTTATAGAACTCAATATCCCCGTGCTTGGGCAAACAGGTTTTGCAGCCGTTTGAGCTAAGATTTTAAAATTATTCACATAATGAAAACCTATACTTTGTTTCAGGCGAGTTTCCCATTCAAATGCATGTAACAGTGAGAAACGCATTGTCTTGGCGAAATAAAGCGTTTTTGAACAACTTCATATAAATCGCTGTAACTTTTGATAGAAGACTCAGACAAACATGTTTATGGCTTTATCTTATAGAACTCAATATCCCCGTGCTTGGGCAAACAGGTTTTGCAGCCGTTTGAGCTAAGATTTTAAAATTATTCACATAATGAAAACCTATACTTTGTTTCAGGCGAGTTTCCCATTCAAATGCATGTAACAGTGAGAAACGCATTGTCTTGGCGAAATAAAGCGTTTTTGAACAACTTCATATAAATCGCTGTAACTTTTGATAGAAGACTCAGACAAACATGTTTATGGCTTTATCTTATAGAACTCAATATCCCCGTGCTGGGCAAACAGGTTTTGCAGCCGTTTGAGCTAAGATTTTAAAATTATTCACATAATGAAAACCTATACTTTGTTTCAGGCGAGTTTCCCATTCAAATGCATGTAACAGTGAGAAACGCATTGTCTTGGCGAAATAAAGTTTTTTTTGAACAACTTCATATAAATCGCTGTAACTTTTGATAGAAGACTCAGACAAACATGTTTATGGCTTTATCTTATAGAACTCAATATCCCCGTGCTGGGCAAACAGGTTTTGCAGCCGTTTGAGCTAAGATTTTAAAATTATTCACATAATGAAAACCTATACTTTGTTTCAGGCGAGTTTCCCATTCAAATGCATGTAACAGTGAGAAACGCATTGTCTTGGCGAAATAAAGCGTTTTTGAACAACTTCATATAAATCGCTGTAACTTTTGATAGAAGACTCAGACAAACATGTTTATGGCTTTATCTTATAGAACTCAATATCCCCGTGCTGGGCAAACAGGTTTTGCAGCCGTTTGAGCTAAGATTTTAAAATTATTCACATAATGAAAACCTATACTTTGTTTCAGGCGAGTTTCCCATTCAAATGCATGTAACAGTGAGAAACGCATTGTCTTGGCGAAATAAAGCGTTTTTGAACAACTTCATATAAATCGCTGTAACTTTTGATAGAAGACTCAGACAAACATGTTTATGGCTTTATCTTATAGAACCCAATATCCCCGTGCTGGGCAAACAGTTTTTGCAGCCGTTTGAGCTAAGATTTTAAAATTATTCACATAATGAAAACCTATACTTTGTTTCAGGCGAGTTTCCCATTCAAATGCATGTAACAGTGAGAAACGCATTGTCTTGGCGAAATAAAGCGTTTTTGAACAACTTCATATAAATCGCTGTAACTTTTGATAGAAGACTCAGACAAACATGTTTATGGCTTTATCTTATAGAACTCAATATCCCCGTGCTTGGGCAAACAGGTTTTGCAGCCGTTTGAGCTAAGATTTTAAAATTATTCACATAATGAAAACCTATACTTTGTTTCAGGCGAGTTTCCCATTCAAATGCATGTAACAGTGAGAAACGCATTGTCTTGGCGAAATAAAGCGTTTTTGAACAACTTCATATAAATCGCTGTAACTTTTGATAGAAGACTCAGACAAACATGTTTATGGCTTTATCTTATAGAACTCAATATCCCCGTGCTGGGCAAACAGGTTTTGCAGCCGTTTGAGCTAAGATTTTAAAATTATTCACATAATGAAAACCTATACTTTGTTTCAGGCGAGTTTCCCATTCAAATGCATGTAACAGTGAGAAACGCATTGTCTTGGCGAAATAAAGCGTTTTTGAACAACTTCATATAAATCGCTGTAACTTTTGATAGAAGACTCAGACAAACATGTTTATGGCTTTATCTTATAGAACTCAATATCCCCGTGCTGGGCAAACAGTTTTTGCAGCCGTTTGAGCTAAGATTTTAAAATTATTCACATAATGAAAACCTATACTTTGTTTCAGGCGAGTTTCCCATTCAAATGCATGTAACAGTGAGAAACGCATTGTCTTGGCGAAATAAAGCGTTTTTGAACAACTTCATATAAATCGCTGTAACTTTTGATAGAAGACTCAGACAAACATGTTTATGGCTTTATCTTATAGAACTCAATATCCCCATGCTTGGGCAAACAGGTTTTGCAGCCGTTTGAGCTAAGATTTTAAAATTATTCACATAATGAAAACCTATACTTTGTTTCAGGCGAGTTTCCCATTCAAATGCATGTAACAGTGAGAAACGCATTGTCTTGGCGAAATAAAGCGTTTTTGAACAACTTCATATAAATCGCTGTAACTTTTGATAGAAGACTCAGACAAACATGTTTATGGCTTTATCTTATAGAACTCAATATCCCCGTGCTGGGCAAACAGGTTTTGCAGCCGTTTGAGCTAAGATATTAAAATTATTCACATAATGAAAACCTATACTTTGTTTCAGGCGAGTTTCCCATTCAAATGCATGTAACAGTGAGAAACGCATTGTCTTGGCGAAATAAAGCGTTTTTGAACAACTTCATATAAATCGCTGTAACTTTTGATAGAAGACTCAGACAAACATGTTTATGGCTTTATCTTATAGAACTCAATATCCCCGTGCTTGGGCAAACAGGTTTTGCAGCCGTTTGAGCTAAGATTTTAAAATTATTCACATAATGAAAACCTATACTTTGTTTCAGGCGAGTTTCCCATTCAAATGCATGTAACAGTGAGAAACGCATTGTCTTGGCGAAATAAAGCGTTTTTGAACAACTTCATATAAATCGCTGTAACTTTTGATAGAAGACTCAGACAAACATGTTTATGGCTTTATCTTATAGAACTCAATATCCCCGTGTTGGGCAAACAGGTTTTGCAGCTGTTTGAGCTAAGATTTTAAAATTATTCACATAATGAAAACCTATACTTTGTTTCAGGCGAGTTTCCCATTCAAATGCATGTAACAGTGAGAAACGCATTGTCTTGGCGAAATAAAGCGTTTTTGAACAACTTCATATAAATCGCTGTAACTTTTGATAGAACACTCAGACAAACATGTTTATGGCTTTATCTTATAGAACTCAAGGTTCCCGTGCTGGGCAAACAGGTTTTGCAGCTGTTTGAGCTAAGATTTCCAAGTTATTCACATAATGAAAACCTATACTTTGTTTCGGTCGAGTTCCCCATTCAAATGCATGTAACAGTGAGAAACGCACTGTCTTGGCGAAAGAAAGCGTTTTTGTACAACTTCATAGAAATAGCTGTAACTTTTGATAGAAGACTCAGACAAACATGTTTATGGCCTTATATTATAGAACTCAAGGTCTCCGTGCTGGGAAAACAGGTTTTGCAGCTGTTTGAGCTAAGATTTCCAAGTTATTCACATAATGAAAACCTATACTTTGTTTCGGTCGAGTTCCCCATTCAAATGCATGTAACAGTGAGAAACGCACTGTCTTGGCGAAAGAAAGCGTTTTTGTACAAATTCATAGAAATAGCTGTAACTTTTGATAGAAGACTCAGACAAACATGTTTATGGCCTTATATTATAGAACTCAAGGTCTCCGTGCTGGGAAAACAGGTTTTGCAGCTGTTTGAGCTAAGATTTCCAAGTTATTCACATAATGAAAACCTATACTTTGTTTCAGTCGAGTTCCCCATTCAAATGCATGTAACAGTGAGAAACGCACTGTCTTGGCGAAAGAAAGCGTTTTTGTACAACTGCATATGAATAGCTGTAACTTTTGATAGAAGCCTCGGATACACATGTTTATGGCTTTATCTTATAGAACTCAAGGTTCCCGTGCTGGGCAAACAGGTTTTGCAGCTGTTTGAGCTAAGATTTCCAAGTTATTCACATAATGAAAACCTATACTTTGTTTCGGTCGAGTTCCCCATTCAAATGCATGTAACAGTGAGAAACGCACTGTCTTGGCGAAAGAAAGCGTTTTTGTACAACTTCATAGAAATAGCTGTAACTTTTGATAGAACACTCAGACAAACATGTTTATGGCCTTATATTATAGAACTCAAGGTCTCCGTGCTGGGCAAACAGGTTTTGCAGCTGTTTGAGCTAAGATTTCCAAGTTATTCACATAATGAAAACCTATACTTTGTTTCGGTCGAGTTCCCCATTCAAATGCATGTAACAGTGAGAAACGCACTGTCTTGGCGAAAGAAAGCGTTTTTGTACAACTTCATAGAAATAGCTGTAACTTTTGATAGAAGAATCAGACAAACATGTTTATGGCCTTATATTATAGAACTCAAGGTCTCCGTGCTGGGAAAACAGGTTTTGCAGCTGTTTGAGCTAAGATTTCCAAGTTATTCACATAATGAAAACCTATACTTTGTTTCGGTCGAGTTCCCCATTCAAATGCATGTAACAGTGAGAAACGCACTGTCTTGGCGAAAGAAAGCGTTTTTGAACAACTTCATATAAATCGCTGTAACTTTTGATAGAAGACTCAGACAAACATGTTTATGGCTTTATCTTATAGAACTCAATATCCCCATGCTTGGGCAAACAGGTTTTGCAGCCGTTTGAGCTAAGATTTTAAAATTATTCACATAATGAAAACCTATACTTTGTTTCAGGCGAGTTTCCCATTCAAATGCATGTAACAGTGAGAAACGCATTGTCTTGGCGAAATAAAGCGTTTTTGAACAACTTCATATAAATCGCTGTAACTTTTGATAGAAGACTCAGACAAACATGTTTATGGCTTTATCTTATAGAACTCAATATCCCCGTGCTGGGCAAACAGGTTTTGCAGCCGTTTGAGCTAAGATATTAAAATTATTCACATAATGAAAACCTATACTTTGTTTCAGGCGAGTTTCCCATTCAAATGCATGTAACAGTGAGAAACGCATTGTCTTGGCGAAATAAAGCGTTTTTGAACAACTTCATATAAATCGCTGTAACTTTTGATAGAAGACTCAGACAAACATGTTTATGGCTTTATCTTATAGAACTCAATATCCCCGTGCTTGGGCAAACAGGTTTTGCAGCCGTTTGAGCTAAGAT
The DNA here is from genome assembly GCF_964374335.1 of Astatotilapia calliptera. Lineage (NCBI taxonomy): Eukaryota > Metazoa > Chordata > Actinopteri > Cichliformes > Cichlidae > Astatotilapia > Astatotilapia calliptera. Next base: position 19,551,162 of record NC_137441.1, read on the forward strand.
TTTAAAATTATTCACATAATGAAAACCTATACTTTGTTTCAGGCGAGTTTCCCATTCAAATGCATGTAACAGTGAGAAACGCATTGTCTTGGCGAAATAAAGCGTTTTTGAACAACTTCATATAAATCGCTGTAACTTTTGATAGAAGACTCAGACAAACATGTTTATGGCTTTATCTTATAGAACTCAATATCCCCGTGCTGGGCAAACAGGTTTTGCAGCTGTTTGAGCTAAGATTTTAAAATTATTCACATAATGAAAACCTATACTTTGTTTCAGGCGAGTTTCCCATTCAAATGCATGTAACAGTGAGAAACGCATTGTCTTGGCGAAATAAAGCGTTTTTGAACAACTTCATATAAATCGCTGTAACTTTTGATAGAACACTCAGACAAACATGTTTATGGCTTTATCTTATAGAACTCAAGGTTCCCGTGCTGGGCAAACAGGTTTTGCAGCTGTTTGAGCTAAGATTTCCAAGTTATTCACATAATGAAAACCTATACTTTGTTTCGGTCGAGTTCCCCATTCAAATGCATGTAACAGTGAGAAACGCACTGTCTTGGCGAAAGAAAGCGTTTTTGTACAACTTCATAGAAATAGCTGTAACTTTTGATAGAAGACTCAGACAAACATGTTTATGGCCTTATATTATAGAACTCAAGGTCTCCGTGCTGGGAAAACAGGTTTTGCAGCTGTTTGAGCTAAGATTTCCAAGTTATTCACATAATGAAAACCTATACTTTGTTTCTGTCGAGTTCCCCATTCAAATGCATGTAACAGTGAGAAACGCACTGTCTTGGCGAAAGAAAGCGTTTTTGTACAAATTCATAGAAATAGCTGTAACTTTTGATAGAAGACTCAGACAAACATGTTTATGGCCTTATATTATAGAACTCAAGGTCTCCGTGCTGGGAAAACAGGTTTTGCAGCTGTTTGAGCTAAGATTTCCAAGTTATTCACATAATGAAAACCTATACTTTGTTTCAGTCGAGTTCCCCATTCAAATGCATGTAACAGTGAGAAACGCACTGTCTTGGCGAAAGAAAGCGTTTTTGTACAACTGCATATGAATAGCTGTAACTTTTGATAGAAGCCTCGGATACACATGTTTATGGCTTTATCTTATAGAACTCAAGGTTCCCGTGCTGGGCAAACAGGTTTTGCAGCTGTTTGAGCTAAGATTTCCAAGTTATTCACATAATGAAAACCTATACTTTGTTTCGGTCGAGTTCCCCATTCAAATGCATGTAACAGTGAGAAACGCACTGTCTTGGCGAAAGAAAGCGTTTTTGTACAACTTCATAGACATAGCTGTAACTTTTGATAGAACACTCAGACAAACATGTTTATGGCCTTATATTATAGAACTCAAGGTCTCCGTGCTGGGCAAACAGGTTTTGCAGCTGTTTGAGCTAAGATTTCCAAGTTATTCACATAATGAAAACCTATACTTTGTTTCGGTCGAGTTCCCCATTCAAATGCATGTAACAGTGAGAAACGCACTGTCTTGGCGAAAGAAAGCGTTTTTGTACAACTTCATAGAAATAGCTGTAACTTTTGATAGAAGAATCAGACAAACATGTTTATGGCCTTATATTATAGAACTCAAGGTCTCCGTGCTGGGAAAACAGGTTTTGCAGCTGTTTGAGCTAAGATTTCCAAGTTATTCACATAATGAAAACCTATACTTTGTTTCGGTCGAGTTCCCCATTCAAATGCATGTAACAGTGAGAAACGCACTGTCTTGGCGAAAGAAAGCGTTTTTGTACAACTTCATATAAATAGCTGTAACTTTTGATAGAAGACTCAGACAAACATGTTTATGGCTTTATCTTATAGAACTCAAGATCTCCGTGCTGGGAAAACAGGTTTTGCAGCTGTTTGAGCTAAGATTTCCAAGTTATACACATAATGAAAACCTGTACTTTGTTTCGGTCGAGTTCCCCATTCAAAATGCATGTAACAGTGAGAAACGCACTGTCTTGGTGAAAGATAACGTTTTTGTACAACTTCATAGAAATAGCTGTAACTTTTGATAGAAGACTCGGATACACATGTTTATGGCTTTATCTTATAGAACTCAAGGTTCCCGTGCTGGGCAAACAGGTTTTGCAGCTGTTTGAGCTAAGATTTCCAAGTTATTCACATAATGAAAACTTATACTTTGTTTCGGTCGAGTTCCCCATTCAAATGCATGTAACAGTGAGAAACGCACTGTCTTGGCGAAATAAAGCGTTTTTGAACAACTTCATATAAATCGCTGTAACTTTTGATAGAAGACTCAGACAAACATGTTTATGGCTTTATCTTATAGAACTCAATATCCCCGTGCTTGGGCAAACAGGTTTTGCAGCCGTTTGAGCTAAGATTTTAAAATTATTCACATAATGAAAACCTATACTTTGTTTCAGGCGAGTTTCCCATTCAAATGCATGTAACAGTGAGAAACGCATTGTCTTGGCGAAATAAAGCGTTTTTGAACAACTTCATATAAATCGCTGTAACTTTTGATAGAAGACTCAGACAAACATGTTTATGGCTTTATCTTATAGAACTCAATATCCCCGTGCTGGGCAAACAGGTTTTGCAGCCGTTTGAGCTAAGATTTTAAAATTATTCACATAATGAAAACCTATACTTTGTTTCAGGCGAGTTTCCCATTCAAATGCATGTAACAGTGAGAAACGCATTGTCTTGGCGAAATAAAGTTTTTTTTGAACAACTTCATATAAATCGCTGTAACTTTTGATAGAAGACTCAGACAAACATGTTTATGGCTTTATCTTATAGAACTCAATATCCCCGTGCTGGGCAAACAGGTTTTGCAGCCGTTTGAGCTAAGATTTTAAAATTATTCACATAATGAAAACCTATACTTTGTTTCAGGCGAGTTTCCCATTCAAATGCATGTAACAGTGAGAAACGCATTGTCTTGGCGAAATAAAGTTTTTTTTGAACAACTTCATATAAATCGCTGTAACTTTTGATAGAAGTCTCAGACAAACATGTTTATGGCTTTATCTTATAGAACTCAATATCCCCGTGCTTGGGCAAACAGGTTTTGCAGCCGTTTGAGCTAAGATTTTAAAATTATTCACATAATGAAAACCTATACTTTGTTTCAGTCGAGTTCCCCATTCAAATGCATGTAACAGTGAGAAACGCACTGTCTTGGCGAAAGAAAGCGTTTTTGTACAACTGCATATGAATAGCTGTAACTTTTGATAGAAGCCTCGGATACACATGTTTATGGCTTTATCTTATAGAACTCAAGGTTCCCGTGCTGGGCAAACAGGTTTTGCAGCTGTTTGAGCTAAGATTTCCAAGTTATTCACATAATGAAAACCTATACTTTGTTTCGGTCGAGTTCCCCATTCAAATGCATGTAACAGTGAGAAACGCACTGTCTTGGCGAAAGAAAGCGTTTTTGTACAACTTCATAGAAATAGCTGTAACTTTTGATAGAACACTCAGACAAACATGTTTATGGCCTTATATTATAGAACTCAAGGTCTCCGTGCTGGGCAAACAGGTTTTGCAGCTGTTTGAGCTAAGATTTCCAAGTTATTCACATAATGAAAACCTATACTTTGTTTCGGTCGAGTTCCCCATTCAAATGCATGTAACAGTGAGAAACGCACTGTCTTGGCGAAAGAAAGCGTTTTTGTACAACTTCATAGAAATAGCTGTAACTTTTGATAGAAGACTCGGATACACATGTTTATGGCTTTATCTTATAGAACTCAAGGTTCCCGTGCTGGGCAAACAGGTTTTGCAGCTGTTTGAGCTAAGATTTCCAAGTTATTCACATAATGAAAACTTATACTTTGTTTCGGTCGAGTTCCCCATTCAAATGCATGTAACAGTGAGAAACGCACTGTCTTGGCGAAAGATAACGTTTTTGTACAACTTCATAGAAATAGCTGTAACTTTTGATAGAAGACTCAGACAAACATGTTTATGGCCTTATATTATAGAACTCAAGGTCTCCGTGCTGGGAAAACAGGTTTTGCAGCTGTTTGAGCTAAGATTTCCAAGTTATTCACATAATGAAAACCTATACTTTGTTTCGGTCGAGTTCCCCATTCAAATGCATGTAACAGTGAGAAACGCACTGTCTTGGCGAAAGAAAGCGTTTTTGTACAACTTCATAGAAATAGCTGTAACTTTTGATAGAAGACTCAGACAAACATGTTTATGGCCTTATATTATAGAACTCAAGGTCTCCGTGCTGGGAAAACAGGTTTTGCAGCTGTTTGAGCTAAGATTTCCAAGTTATTCACATAATGAAAACCTATACTTTGTTTCAGTCGAGTTCCCCATTCAAATGCATGTAACAGTGAGAAACGCACTGTCTTGGCGAAAGAAAGCGTTTTTGTACAACTGCATATGAATAGCTGTAACTTTTGATAGAAGCCTCGGATACACATGTTTATGGCTTTATCTTATAGAACTCAAGGTTCCCGTGCTGGGCAAACAGGTTTTGCAGCTGTTTGAGCTAAGATTTCCAAGTTATTCACATAATGAAAACCTATACTTTGTTTCGGTCGAGTTCCCCATTCAAATGCATGTAACAGTGAGAAACGCACTGTCTTGGCGAAAGAAAGCGTTTTTGTACAACTTCATAGAAATAGCTGTAACTTTTGATAGAACACTCAGACAAACATGTTTATGGCCTTATATTATAGAACTCAAGGTCTCCGTGCTGGGCAAACAGGTTTTGCAGCTGTTTGAGCTAAGATTTCCAAGTTATTCACATAATGAAAACCTATACTTTGTTTCGGTCGAGTTCCCCATTCAAATGCATGTAACAGTGAGAAACGCACTGTCTTGGCGAAAGAAAGCGTTTTTGTACAACTTCATAGAAATAGCTGTAACTTTTGATAGAAGAATCAGACAAACATGTTTATGGCCTTATATTATAGAACTCAAGGTCTCCGTGCTGGGAAAACAGGTTTTGCAGCTGTTTGAGCTAAGATTTCCAAGTTATTCACATAATGAAAACCTATACTTTGTTTCGGTCGAGTTCCCCATTCAAATGCATGTAACAGTGAGAAACGCACTGTCTTGGCGAAAGAAAGCGTTTTTGTACAACTTCATATAAATAGCTGTAACTTTTGATAGAAGACTCAGACAAACATGTTTATGGCTTTATCTTATAGAACTCAAGATCTCCGTGCTGGGAAAACAGGTTTTGCAGCTGTTTGAGCTAAGATTTCCAAGTTATACACATAATGAAAACCTATACTTTGTTTCGGTCGAGTTCCCCATTCAAAATGCATGTAACAGTGAGAAACGCACTGTCTTGGCGAAAGATAACGTTTTTGTACAACTTCATAGAAATAGCTGTAACTTTTGATAGAAGACTCGGATACACATGTTTATGGCTTTATCTTATAGAACTCAATATCCCCGTGCTTGGGCAAACAGGTTTTGCAGCCGTTTGAGCTAAGATTTTAAAATTATTCACATAATGAAAACCTATACTTTGTTTCAGGCGAGTTTCCCATTCAAATGCATGTAACAGTGAGAAACGCATTGTCTTGGCGAAATAAAGCGTTTTTGAACAACTTCATATAAATCGCTGTAACTTTTGATAGAAGACTCAGACAAACATGTTTATGGCTTTATCTTATAGAACTCAATATCCCCGTGCTGGGCAAACAGGTTTTGCAGCCGTTTGAGCTAAGATTTTAAAATTATTCACATAATGAAAACCTATACTTTGTTTCAGGCGAGTTTCCCATTCAAATGCATGTAACAGTGAGAAACGCATTGTCTTGGCGAAATAAAGTTTTTTTTGAACAACTTCATATAAATCGCTGTAACTTTTGATAGAAGACTCAGACAAACATGTTTATGGCTTTATCTTATAGAACTCAATATCCCCGTGCTGGGCAAACAGGTTTTGCAGCCGTTTGAGCTAAGATTTTAAAATTATTCACATAATGAAAACCTATACTTTGTTTCAGGCGAGTTTCCCATTCAAATGCATGTAACAGTGAGAAACGCATTGTCTTGGCGAAATAAAGTTTTTTTTGAACAACTTCATATAAATCGCTGTAACTTTTGATAGAAGTCTCAGACAAACATGTTTATGGCTTTATCTTATAGAACTCAATATCCCCGTGCTTGGGCAAACAGGTTTTGCAGCCGTTTGAGCTAAGATTTTAAAATTATTCACATAATGAAAACCTATACTTTGTTTCGGTCGAGTTCCCCATTCAAATGCATGTAACAGTGAGAAACGCACTGTCTTGGCGAAAGAAAGCGTTTTTGTACAACTTCATATAAATAGCTGTAACTTTTGATAGAAGACTCGGATAAACATGTTTATGGCTTTATCTTATAAAACTCAAGGTTCCCGTGCTGGGAAAACAGGTTTTGCAGCTGTTTGAGCTAAGATTTCCAAGTTATTCACATAATGAAAACCTATACTTTGTTTCGGTCGAGTTCCCCATTCAAATGCATGTAACAGTGAGAAACGCACTGTCTTGGCGAAAGAAAGCGATTTTGTACAACTTCATAGAAATAGCTGTAACTTTTGATAGAAGACTCAGACAAACATGTTTATGGCCTTATATTATAGAACTCAAGGTTTCCGTGCTGGGAAAACAGGTTTTGCAGCTGTTTGAGCTAAGATTTCCAAGTTATTCACATAATGAAAACTTATACTTTGTTTCGGTCGAGTTCCCCATTCAAATGCATGTAACAGTGAGAAACGCACTGTCTTGGCGAAAGAAAGCGTTTTTGTATAACTTCATATAAATAGCTGTAACTTTTGATAGAAGACTCAGACAAACATGTTTATGGCTTTATCTTATAGAACTCAAGGTCTCCGTGCTGGGCAAACAGGTTTTGCAGCTGTTTGAGCTAAGATTTCCAAGTTATTCACATAATGAAAACCTATACTTTGTTTCGGTCGAGTTCCCCATCCAAATGCATGTAACAGTGAGAAACGCACTGTCTTGGCGAAAGAAAGCGATTTTGTACAACTTCATATAAATAGCTGTAACTTTTGATAGAAGACTCGGATACACATGTTTATGGCTTTATCTTATAGAACTCAAGGTTCCCGTGCTGGGCAAACAGGTTTTGCAGCTGTTTGAGCTAAGATTTCCAAGTTATTCACATAATGAAAACCTATACTTTGTTTCGGTCGAGTTCCCCATTCAAATGCATGTAACAGTGAGAAACGCACTGTCTTGGCGAAAGAAAGCTATTTTGTACAACTTCATATAAATAGCTGTAACTTTTGATAGAAGACTCAGACAAACATGTTTATTGCTTTATCTTATAGAACTCAAGGTTCCCGTGCTGGGAAAACAGGTTTTGCAGCTGTTTGAGCTAAGATTTCCAAGTTATTCACATAATGAAAACCTATACTTTGTTTCGGTCGAGTTCCCCATTCAAATGCATGTAACAGTGAGAAACGCACTGTCTTGGCGAAAGAAAGCGTTTTTGTACAACTTCATATAAATAGCTGTAACTTTTGATAGAAGACTCGGATACACATGTTTATGGCTTTATCTTATAGAACTCAAGGTCTCCGTGCTGGGCAAACAGGTTTTGCAGCTGTTTGAGCTAAGATTTCCAAGTTATTCACATAATGAAAACCTATACTTTGTTTCGGTCGAGTTCCCCATTCAAATGCATGTAACAGTGAGAAACGCACTGTCTTGGCGAAAGAAAGCGTTTTTGTACAACTTCATATAAATAGCTGTAACTTTTGATAGAAGACTCGGATACACATGTTTATGGCTTTATCTTATAGAACTCAAGGTTCCCGTGCTGGGCAAACAGGTTTTGCAGCTGTTTGAGCTAAGATTTCCAAGTTATTCACATAATGAAAACCTATACTTTGTTTCGGTCGAGTTCCCCATTCAAATGCATGTAACAGTGAGAAACGCACTGTCTTGGCGAAAGAAAGCTATTTTGTACAACTTCATATAAATAGCTGTAACTTTTGATAGAAGACTCAGACAAACATGTTTATGGCTTTATCTTATAGAACTCAAGGTCTCCGTGCTGGGAAAACAGGTTTTGCAGCTGTTTGAGCTAAGATTTCCAAGTTATTCACATAATGAAAACTTATACTTTGTTTCGGTGGAGTTCCCCATTCAAATGCATGTAACAGTGAGAAACGCACTGTCTTGGCGAAAGAAAGCGTTTTTGTACAACTTCATATGAATAGCTGTAACTTTTGATAGAAGACTCGGATACACATGTTTATGGCTTTATCTTATAGAACTCAAGGTTCCCGTGCTGGGAAAACAGGTATTGCAGCTGTTTGAGCAAAGATTTCCAAGTTATTCACATAATGAAAACCTATACTTTGTTTCGGTCGAGTTCCCCATTCAAATGCATGTAACAGTGAGAAACGCACTGTCTTGGCGAAAGAAAGCGTTTTTGTACAACTTCATATAAATAGCTGTAACTTTTGATAGAAGACTCAGACACATGTGTATTTGTTTGGGAAGCAGCCAGCCGCCGTGCCGAGAGCGTGACCGAAGAGAAAACAGATGATGGTTCCAATGCCGGAGAGATTGTCGAACGGAAGAGCCATAGAAGTTCCGTAGTGTGAAGGTATTTCGGCTATTTCAAGTCTGACAAAAAACAGAGTAGCGCGTATCTGTGCCATCAGAAACTGAATTTGAATAAGTTAAATTTGAATTTGAATTGCTCAGATTGAATCTGAATTGTAACTTAAATAAATGCTTTTGAAAACTGAGTTTGAATTAGTCTAATTTGAAATTGAATTTACGGTTTGAAAATGATCATCACTAAATTGAAATTGCATTTTATATTTTGAAAATGAATTGATTTGCTTTGAAACTGCATTTTATCCTTTAAAAATTCAGCTCTCGAATAATTTCAGTTTCACTTCTCACCATTCAGTTTCAGTTCTACAATTCAATTTCAGTTCCAAAATTCAGTTTTTTGGAACTTACATCCGGTTCCGGTTCAAGCGCAGATTAATAGAACTACGTTTTACTAGCGGACCGAAAGTGTTACTGACGGGAATCTACAGCGTCTTGAGCTGAATTAAGACTTCAGAAGTCATTCGTCATGTCGAATGACCAGCGGATAAACTCTCAGGTTGGTAATAAATGTATTACATGTATAAGAACAAGCGTCAAGTTAACAAATAATAGCCGTAAGGTAACTTTTATGCTTATTGTAGCTGTTAGCTAAAAACGCTAATTTAGCATAGTTTGCCCTGAATTCAGCTTTGACAAATATGATCGACTGTTTCTAGTAGAATTCCAAAGTTGTCATCTTGGACCCTCTCAGAGTACCCCCTCTGTATGCTTGCAGAGAGCCCTACAGTAGGGAAACATGCAAAACGGTGTCCAAACCTTTGTATTTTAGCTTTATTTATGTCTTACACAGCATCCCAACTCTTTAGCTAACTTAATAACTTTAGCTAAAGTGAATAGTTAGTCTAATTCATTAGTGCAGCATTACTGGGTCACCTCTGTTTGAAGTGATATAACATGATATACAACTATCACTGTGTTTAACTACTATAATAATTCTTAGGGTACTGAGTGCATGCTTAATTAGATTTTTTTTTTTTAAACATACTGCTCCATTAATATGTTTGACAGGCTGAAGTTGTCGGGTCACCTCCTAAATCGACCATCTTTTACAGGTGTTTTGTGCCAGAAATGGAGTGTCCACTGAAGACTGAAGATACTGAATCTCTACGCCTTGCCATTGATCCCTCTTGTGCCTTCATCTAGACAAGAGACATTAACTTAACCACTCTCATATGCTCTGTACCTACATCACCTTCCCTGACAGTTGTAGCTTGGCTCATCTGAGGGTGAAATTATAAGAATGTGTTATTTTGCAAAGTGCTCTCTAGGGTTCCTAAATAAAATATGGCATTGAGGTCATTTCTTTTGAATTAATCCCTTCTTCTGAAATATAAGAACCTCTCCTGGTTTTAATGGCACTTTGGATTTCCTTACTTTCTGTTCCACTTACATACCCAAATAGATGCTGACAAGCTGACACAGTAACATGGAAGAGGGAAAGACGTTGGAAAGGACTACTACAAATAAACCCAATGCCACACCTGTCATATGGAATATGACAGGTGTGGTTGAACTGCATGAAGACTCTGAAGTTTCTCTTCTCTTCTGGCAGGACAGGAATGTGGCCTTGTCCTGTGAGCCACTGTAAGGATGTAGTTAGAGTAGAACTGGACTGTCACCGGCCTCAAGCTCTTCACCCTTTTCAAAGACAAAGCAGTCATTTAGATAAAATATTAGATATTGTTTACCTGTAAATGCACAAAGTAAATTTTGAAATGTAATCATTGTCAAGAGTGAACAAGCACTGATAGTGTAATCTACAGCTGTGGCCAAACGTTTAGAGAATGAGAAGTGTTGTATTCTTATTTACAAAGTTTGCTGTTTCAGTGATAGTTGTATATCATATTATATCACTTCAAACAGAGGTGACCCAGTAATGCTGCACTAATGAATTAGACTAACTATTCACTTTAGCTAAAGTTATTAAGTTAGCTAAAGAGTTGGGATGCTGTGTAAGACATAAATAAAGCTAAAATACAAAGGTTTGGACACCTTTTTGCATGTTTCCCTACTGTAGGGGTCTCTGCAAGCATACAGAGGGGGTACTCTGAGAGGGTCCAAGATGACAACTTTGGAATTCTACTAGAAACAGTCGATCATATTTGTCAAAGCTGAATTCAGGGCAAACTATGCTAAATTAGCGTTTTTAGCTAACAGCTACAATAAGCATAAAAGTTACCTTACGGCTATTATTTGTTAACTTGACGCTTGTTCTTATACATGTAATACATTTATTACCAACCTGAGAGTTTATCCGCTGGTCATTCGACATGACGAATGACTTCTGAAGTCTTAATTCAGCTCAAGACGCTGTAGATTCCCATCAGTAACACTTTCGGTCCGCTAGTAAAACGTAGTTCTATTAATCTGCGCTTGAACCGGAACCGGATGTAAGTTCCAAAAAACTGAATTTTGGAACTGAAATTGAATTGTAGAACTGAAACTGAATGGTGAGAAGTGAAACTGAAATTATTCGAGAGCTGAATTTTTAAAGGATAAAATGCAGTTTCAAAGCAAATCAATTCATTTTCAAAATATAAAATGCAATTTCAATTTAGTGATGATCATTTTCAAACCATAAATTCAATTTCAAATTAGACTAATTCAAATTCAGTTTTCAAAAGCATTTATTCAAGTTACAATTCAGATTCAATCTGAGCAATTCAAATTCAAATTTAACTTATTCAAATTCAGTTTCTGATGGCACAGATTTCTGCCCATAAGCGCGCACTGTAAATTGTGCCGAAAGCAAGTCTGGAAATACAATAAACCGGTGCATGCTCAATCTCTGACTGAAAGCACTAATTCGTCATTCGGCTTTTGTCAGATTAAATGTGTGATTATAATCAAATTTATTGGTGAAAACTACAAATACTTTGAATAAAAACAGTGAAATACCTTAATACTCATAACCAAACAATTATGTTAATTTGACATGCAAATATTGTAAAAATTATAGTTTTAGTCAGTTGTTTTTAAAAATACAAGAATTATATGTATTATATATATCCATGCACTTTACAACTGCATGGATGTACTGGGCCTACTTTTAACATGATTCATGAAATGATGCAAATTCAGGGATAGGACTAATAAAAATGTTTTCACAGAAGATGTCATTGTGAACCTGAGAGGTTGCCTCTCTATTTATAGGCTATATAAAAATATACAATTAAAATTGTGTACATTATGTTTTTGGTTTTTTTTAATCATTCGGGCTATTTGCAGCCTATTGTAGAGTAACCTATAAGAAATTATTATTTAACGACTAAGTAATGCTTGTATTCTTTATGTTTCTTTTAATGGCAATGTGATACTTAGACAAGACTACTTTTTTGGGTTAGGTTAGCAATGTCTCATTATTACAGGCTAAACAAACTTACAGTTCGTGGCTAGTTCACTAGTTCATGACTATAGCTAACAAGCCAGCACGAGAGAGAAGACGGGAGAAGAAAACGTCGAACTTTTAGCAACTACGTTTTTAGGACAAATTACAAACATACGAATTCAAGTGTTTTTTTGAGGATCTGTGTTTATTCGTCAGAAAGTCTGCACGGTAAGTTTAATATCTTGGCAACTTTTTTTTCAAGATAAAAGCACCAGTTGATATTTAGACCAATGCTCAATAACCTAGCGCTAGCATGCTAGTTCAGCTGAAAAGCAAAGGCAAACTTTTGAAATACTAAAAATGATCATCTGCGTCTTTTGTAAAAAGGTATTGGTCACATTAAGAGGCTATGTACTACATTGCAGAGTACACAAGAATGAGCCTTGTTGTTTTTTTAAATGTGTTGGCGCCAATTGCAGCCAAACATTCACCACATACTCTGCTTTCAAGCGGCATTTTTATCGTGTGCACAATGCACCTGCACTTCAAGCTACTCCTAAAGCTCTTGTTGCAGATTTAAAATGTGCGGTTTCATTATGTGCCCGCCATTTCCAAACAGTGAAAGAGCTAGTGTCTCACTTAAACGATCATATTACAGAGGGCAGGTCTGTGTCATGTCCAGTAAGTGGTTGTAAGCATATGTTTACAAAAAAGTCATCATTTACTTCTCACATGTGTAGGAAGCATAAAGCTTGTTCCCCAGATGGTATTGATGACATGTACGATTGTCCTCAGCCCCCAAATGACAGTACAGAATATTCAGAAAACACAGATGAAGCCATGCCATCTGCTAGTTCAGCCAGTGATATGCCAGAGAAGGATAGTCATTCTTATCTCAGAAGCATGTGTCTCTTTTACCTTAAACTGCAAGGACAGCTGCTAATTCCTGCCTCTACTATACAGACTATTGCTGAGGAAATGCAGAATGTGCACGAATTGGGTCAAGCCTACACAATAAATAAGGTAAGTTGTTTACTAAAAAATGAAATGAACCCATCAGATGAAGCAGTCACTAAAATCTGTGACTGCATTAAAGAGTCAGATTTGCTCTCTGCTTGCCATCAGGGACAACTAGGAACAACACACACCAGAAATCAAACATTCAAAAAAATGTTTAAATACACAGAACCCAAGAAAGTGCCATTGGGAATGGATGAAAACATGACAGGAAAATTTGCTTACTACATACCAGTTGGAGAAACTCTGAAGAGCTTTTTAGAGTCACAGTTATGGAGGAATACACAGTCACAACAGTTTGGGGGTCCTGATGTAGAAATTTTTAAGGATTTATATGATGGAAAATTTTTCAAATGTCACCAGTTCTTTAATGAAAACCCTGAAAGCCTCAAACTGATTTTGTACCAAGATTCAAATCAAATCAAATCAAATCACTTTTATTGTCACATCACATGTGCAGGTACATTGGTACAGCACATGCGAGTGAAATTCTTGTGTGCGAGCTTCACAAGCAACAGAGTTGTGCAAAATACAATAACATAAACAGGCAAAATATACGAATGGCTAAATCTGAAACTAATAAATATACGTACAATATATAATAGTATATGCAAAAAATAATAATTTCTGGATGTGTATACTAAATGTTTTTCTACGTGTGTGTGTGTGTGTATACACATATTTTACAAATTAAATAGAGTCAATAAATAAAATATATAAAAATATACAGAGTTGAGACATGTGCAAAACAGTGGCATTACTGTACAGTATGGAGTGCATAATGTTGAAGTTCCAGTAGTGAAGGTGAGGTGTCTATGACGTGTTCAGCAGTCTGACGGCCTGATGGAAGAAGCTGTCTCTCAGTCTGCTGGTACGGGACCGGATGCTGCAGAACCTCCTTCCTGATGGAAGTAGTCTGAACAGTTTATGGCTGGGGTGACTGGAGTCCTTGATGATCCTCCCCGCTTTCCTCAGGCATCACTTCCTATAGATGTCTTGGAGGGAGGGAAGCTCACCTCCAATTATCCGTTCAGAGCACCGCACTACTCGCTGGAGAGCTTTGCGGTTGTAGGCGGTGCTGTTGCCATACCAGGTGGTGATGCATCCAGTGAGGATGCTCTCAATGGCACAGTGATAGAAGGTCCTGAGGATGCGAGGGCTCATGCCAAATCTTTTCAGTCTCCTGAGAAAGAAGAGGCGCTGCTGCGCCTTCTTCACTGTTTTGTTCATTTGAGGTAGTGAATCCCCTGGGTTCTGCTAAAAAGACGCACAAACTTCTTCCAGTCTATCTGTCATTAAACAGTTTAAATATAAAGGATCCGAAGCACTTACAAAGCCATGTACTGTCAAACCTGACGGATCCAAATTATCAGGGCAAGCCGTTCAAAACTGGAACCTTTTGAGATTGCTGCCAGTTTTGATTGGTGACAAAATACAAAACCATGAGGATGAAGTATGGCAGTTAGCTCTCCAGTTGAAAAACATTGTGGATCTTATTTGTGGGAGCTACTACAATTTTAACATCCATTATCCATCTGAGCTGGCTTCCACTTTAGAGTTTCTTCAGAGGTGAGCAAATATGGCTTTGTTATTACTCATAACTGAGACTCTGGGATCTGGAGTCTGGCTTTGATGTGGTTGGAGTCCAGGGGCCCGTTCTTCGTACCTCGCTAAGTAAGTTAGCTGGATTAGATTGTTGACGATTTCGCGTGATCTTGGATCGTTCGGTTCCCTGAAGCTCATCCGGGACTTGCTGTCATAGCAACAGAGCCGTAAGCGTAAACCTGCTCGGGAGCAGGTTTACTTTATGTAAACAGGATTAGATCGCGGCCACGCAGGTATGTCCGCTTCATTTATACGAAAGCAACAGCGATATTCCACCACTGTTTCACCATAAATAAATAATATCAATGTAACTAAAGATAATGCAGCACTTGATCCTTTTATTGATTCCATACAGATACATACAGGTCATTTCCTAAAAAAGGGAAATGTACTATTAACATTCTATTACATGTATGTGATTATTACAGATGTAATTCATATTTCAGAGTAGTAATAGTAAATTACTTCGTGTAATCAAGATGGGAGACCACGGCTATAAAAGCGAAGGTGGATTTGGGAAGCCGATCAATGTTTCTACTATCGATGCGTAGCCCCTTTTACGACACCCAATGATCTCACATTACTTCATCCAGCTGTACTAATCGTCAACAGCAGGTGTGTTCGGAGAACCGGATTAGCGAGCTCACGGTTAGCGTGATGATTTGGTCTTGGATGTGTCATTTGATCTTGGATGTAGTAAGCGACGTACGAAGAACGGGCCCCAGGTCTGGCTCTGAGTCTTGGTCGGCTTTGGAGCCGGATTCAGTTGTTTTTTGTTGTTGTTGTTGTTTGTTTTAATAAAATAACAGTCTGAATCCGGGTCCAAGCCTGGCCGAGACTCAGGGCTAGACCAAGCGTCAGCTGACGTCTGACTACCTATAACCTTTGCTTTGGATTTTAAAATGCTAAAGTGTGACATATCACTGCAAAAGACACTCGTGAAGGGTGCCAATACTTTTGACCATGTCTGGGAAGGGATCTCAAAACTGGATTATAGATGGCAGAGAGTTGGTGTCGTAAACCACCGCCTCTGTTCAAAGATGGTCGCTCACAGTGGACACCAACTCTCTGCCATCTATAATCCAGTTTTGAGATCCCTTCCCAGACACCTTAACGCCCACTCACATCCTGGGCCATCTGATCTCAGGAATTTGCATAAGGTGGGGCCAGGTTTCACAATGAACTCACCCGAAACTCTGGCTGATTGGGACCCACACCCAGTTTCACATAAGTTTCACATAAGTTCGCTGCAATTGCAGCAAACTTATCAGTCTTTGCTCGATCACTGCGGGTGGACTTGTCATCAAAGCGTAGGTGTTGCATGATGTCTTGGAAGCGGTTTCGTGCCATAGTTCCAATTATCTGTGGGTTTCCCAGGTTTGCTGACCAGCAGTCATTTAGAGATGGAACCCTGTTAACCCCCCGCAAGATGACAATTGCAATAAATGCCATTAGTTCAGGGAGGTCCATGAACCAATGAACATGCTCCGTGCACCACTCAGCAGGCCATTTGTAAATATGTGTACAAATGGTTGGTTTTTTGTACTGTTTTTATCAATAAATCTCAGCAACAAAGGACATACACCCACCATGTGTGTTGATTTCTCCCTAAGATGGCAAACTGAAACACTCCCAAGTTGATGACTTTTGGAGATTTATTTCCCTGGATGATTGAGAATGCATCAAGACGAACACAAAAGGAAGTTCACAGCTTTTAGCAGCTCGCCCACCCCCTCATCCACACACCCCCACTCCCCTCCCTCCAGAATTCCCAGGTAACAACCTAATTTACATATGAATGACTAGCCAATTTAACTTCCACTTGGCTGAAGCTAAAGCTTAGCTAAAAGCCTACCAGCCATTTGGCTGCTCTCCGGGTTTTAAAGGTAGAAAAGCCAAATGGCTGCTCTCCGGGAGTTATTTTTTTAAACACGTTAACCTCCTAAGACCCGAACTCTTCCACAACATGCATTTTTAATTTCTCTTTGATATTTGGGCATATTGGGGCCCAATGAATGTAAAAACAAAGAATTACCAGATTTTTTTTTTTACCTTATTTTTGTTTTTAAGAAGAATGAGAGCCACATATGAGGATACTCGTTTAAAATTTTGATAGAACAGTAGCAGTATAATGTCCTCATAAGTAGATATCAGGCCCATGTAGGGCAAAATTGAGTATTTTGGTCTAAATAACCTAAAATGTGGTGTCCACATATGTGGACGGCAGGTCCTAGGAGGTTAAAGGACTACTGCAACATTGTAGTAAACATGGGCTGGCCTCAACTTTCTGATCACGTGCTGCTGCCAAAATTTCAAATGAGTAATTTTCTCTCAAAATAGTACATTTCCTCAGCTTAAACATTTGATGTTACCTGAGATACATTGTGATTAAACTGTAGTTTTATGAGAGATGCATGTCATTACACTTTGTCAGCTTCTTCAGAATTGGGGTTGAAACTGATGGAAAGCTCTGTACTTGGACCTGGTGCAAAGCAAACCACTTCTATGCCTGGTGGTTCCATTAAAAGTGCTGAAAGTGAACCAGTTTATGTGAAACTTGAAACACGCACTGTATAACATGCACCAAATAGGTCGATGTCAAAACAGTGCTTTCACAAAATATATTAAACACAAAAATGAATTAAAATATGGCATTCACTGGAACAGTGGTTCTGAAACTTTTTTTTGCTAGGCCCCCCTTTGTTTTACAAGAAAATCTTTGCGCCCCCCACCACCTAAATCCCCTAGTTTATTTCACACCTCAAACATTTAGTAAACCAATTAAACAAATAAAAGCTGCAATAAATTACAGGTAGCAATAAACTACTAACTGTTTTTTGTTACATCCACATCTACACGGGTATTTTTGAAAACGCAGCTTTTTCTATGCGTTTGGACCTTTCGTTCACACGTAAACGCCGTTTCAAATTGCCGAAAAAGGAGAACTGTCAGATTTGGAGATTTTCAAAAACTCAGTTTTTGTATTTACTTGTGGACGAGGAGTTTGTCAAGCAACGTCAAAAGGTATGTGCCTTTTTTCACGTCACGCTGTGCGCCATGTTTACATGAGATGAATTTCTACAATGGCAGATGGATAATCTTCCTATCTGCAGTTTTTACACGCTTACATATACACACGCAATTAGTGTCCCTCCATTTAGAAAGACAGGCGCCATGATGGAATTATTTTACGTGTAGTTGTTTTTTTTCCTGTGTGATAATATTCAACATTACTATTGATACATTTTTCAAAAAAATGCAGCTGTGCAAAATGGTTTTAGAAACATAAACTAGTGTTTTTCCGCGATTTGGACAGGGGGAACAAATTGTGGCAGGATCACCCTGATATTATTTGTATCCCACTGTAACTTTACTGTATAAAGAGCTGTATAAAAAGCCTCCAAAGTTTCAGGAGTTGTAAGCCAAGAAGTGTTTGTGAACTAAAAATCAAGAATGCGGGATACTGTCCATGATAGCTCAGTAGGTAGCGTGTTTGCCCCATAATTGGAAGGTCGGGGGTTCAAATTTGCTGAACGGCTATCCTGAGCAAGGTACCATTCCTACAAACTGCTCCCCGGGCACCTGATGTGGCTGCCCACTGCTTCACTGAGTGAATGGGTTAAAGGCAGAGAGAGTAATTCCACCCCCCCCCCCCCCCATTGATTAATAAACTATACACACACAAGAAGTTGTTTAACTGCAAATCTAATCCCTGCAATATCCCAACAGCACATCTCAGTGTTACTACATGACAAAGAAATGCAGCTCAGCATGATCCTTTGGTCTTAAACTGTAAGAAGTAAACATAAAACGACAGTAGTTTTTTTTTTTAATTACCCAGACTGCCCTGTAATTAGGAAACTTCTCTATCATTTAATTGTCTATTACTTCGTAGTATGAATGTCTGTGGCAGTGTTTTTATTAGCAGCACAAGCAGCTGCCAAAGCTATGTAAATAAAGTCCAAATTCTATGCCCTCCACATTTTCCAAAGACATCTAGTAGGTTGGCATCTTTCCTGGATCAAGTCTGACCTCCGGGCCGTATGTTGGACACCCCTGATTTAAACTGACTGGAGCTGAAACTGCTCATTTCTTACACAGTTGTACAACAAATAGTCAACAATGTCCACGTATGTCACATGCAATGCTTCAAGTACCTTAAATATGCATTATTCCTCATTGCCAGCAGGGGGTGACTTCTTTAGGCATACATGAGGTATGTGAATTCATACATTAAAAAAAACAAAACAGTGCCATTTGTACTACAAGTGGGGGGGATTTTTTTTTTTAAGTATACAGCTCACATGCAGACTGATATCCATGAGGATTGACACAGATGATCATTAAGCTACAGATCTTACAGTCTGACTTGTGAGTGAATGAGTTTCCCACTGTCGATGGTTTTGGTTTTCTGCAATGTTATACAACACTTTCAAATCAGAGTCCAACAGCCTGTAGCTAACCATCACGAGAAGAAAAATATATAAACTTTGGACAGTCAGAGAAGCTATGTACTTATTTGGTTTCCATGCTAAGCTCACCTAATAGACTCCACTTTCACATGCATCACAATTTAATGCCTGGCTGATCAATCATTCCAGTCTGCATACGCGCACTGAAGAAAAATGAAAGATCTCAGTGGATCAAAGGTAGTTTTCAAATAAACTATATTACAATGTATACAATATTAGTGATTGAAATTAAAGCAATTCACTTAAATCCATCTGCTGTCTACAGACCACACTTTACTGTGTAGAGATCTGACTCATTACACCCATTTTCACTTGAAAATAAAAGCTTTCCACTAGTTTTCACATGGACAGCTTTTCATGTGACGCAAACTTAAGGATAGAGCAACTTATGAAAGCCGAACATTTGAATTGAACTAATGAGTTAAGCTCAAAGTAAGGTTTCCTGTTCCAAAGTAACTACACAATTACTGAAAATGGTGTTTGACAGTCACATGGCTGGCAATCCCAGCAGTGTAAATATACCCTGACGTGTAGGAGTGAAAAGATCACCAGGGACTGGCTTGGTACAGTTTAAGTGGACTGACCGAGACCTATAAAAACGCCACTAATTTTAGGTGTAGGATGTGGCTGTGTAATCTGAAGTAAATGGGATAAAACATGGGCAAGAAAACCCCTGTGGGCCCTCATGCTTTGTGCTTCCATCAAATGAGGTCTTGGTCATTTGTTTTGACAACCTTTACCAGACTTGACCCAAATGTTCAGTTTATCGGCAGAGAGCTTGCTGTTTAGAGAGAGAAAAAGAGACACATTAATATCAACAGTACTAAACAAGACTCAAAAACAAAACAAAACCAGCAGATGCTTTTAAGTCAAAAGTACTGTAAATAAGATTTATTTGTCCAACATTTCTCAAAGGCCATTTACCTAAAACAGTATGTGTTCAGAGTTATGTACACATTTACACATTTTTTTCCACGTACAGCAGATTTTTCTGAGTATGTTAAATATACATTCCAACAATATATACAAGTTATAATTCTTAGACTGTTAAACTTGTGTTTGCATAAACGAGAAGCTATTGTCAGCCCTTAAAAATGCTGCGGGAGCTATGCTGACAGGATCAGCAGCTACAGATGTTGTGGAGTAGTGATGAAATAGGATCACAAATACCATTTGATACCGATACTACCTTTAAAAAAATACCAGGCCACGATGGCAGCCGCTTGTCCAGCCTCTTCCCCTTCCACCAGCAGAATCCACTTTAGCATAAAGAAAAATAGGTGGCGCTAAATGAAAGTATTCTTTTGTACAGGGGTGCAGGTTCACAAAGAGATTAGTTCTACAAAAACTGAACATACAAAAAAATTGTCTTCCGACAGATTATTGCTTTTCCAATTTGAGACGATATAAGATCACTCTTTGTGGACCCGCACCTTTATCTTAACATCTTAAGATTAAAGATAAAAGACAATTAAGAGTAAAACCTAATTAACTTTAATCAAGTTATTTCCTATAACAACAATCCATATGGAAAAGACGTGCTCAAAAACTAGCAGGAAAATAAAGTTATAGAAACAAAAACACTGGCGTCGCGGCTGAATGCTATACCCTGTGAAATAAAACAAAACAGAAAATGTCTGTTCTTGTCTGATCCTTACCATGGAGTCAAGCAGACAAAGGCGTTCTGAAAGCCACTCATCCCGCATGGTGGATCAACCAATTACCTAGAAGAAACTGTCAACAAGGTTTAGCAGCAACATGAACTCCATCATCACACAAAAACACATGCACAGTTCTTAGGTAATTAATCAATTCAAAGCGTTCATCCAGCCTCAAGTTCAGCACACTGAGCCCCATCAAGCTCAGTCTCAATATCTGAAAACAAAGAGAAGTACTTGACCCTACATTTTGAGCACCGTGCTTGCACTCTCTGCACACTTGGTGCAGAACTCCACTGAGACATGATTCTTGTCCACATGAAGACACACGCCACCAGATGTTTCTTTTTCCTCCACTCTGGCCCATTTCCTGGGCAGGGCGTAGTCGTGCTCGTTTGAGTTGGGCCCCTGGAAAAGTGAGGAAGATAATTTCATCCCATTCACACCGCTCAGCCTGGACAAGAGCTGGGCTAACATGCTCTCATTTGCCAGCACAGCCCTCAAGTACCTGGTTTCATCTTCCAACTCTTCCACTCTCTTGGTCAGCTGAGAATTTTCTATTTTGAGCGTGCTATTTTCCGTTGAAAGCATGCCGATCTTCTGCTCCAAGCTATTGACATATTCCTTCTTCTTGAGACGATTTAATCTGGCAGCGATTGCATTTTTGTTAGTCACGTGACTTGACTGTTTTTGCCTGCTGTTCTGGGAGTCAGAGGAATATCTCTCAGGAGATGAGGCAGTTGAAGCTTCAAGCCCGGAGTCTCCATCTTTGGTGTTGTACACACAGAGTTCAGCCAAATCAATATTGAAGAGCGAGGATGAAGCATCTCTGTCTAGTGTCCATTTTAAGTCTTCAAACAGGTCATCAAGCTCTACTCCAGCAACATCCACATCTTTAACTCGGAATCCGTCACATGGAATCGGAAGATCTTTCATACTTTCCACATCTACCGCCTCAACCTCTGGAGACTGCACTTTTGTGTTGGTGACAGTGCGACTTCTTCTAGTGATCATTGTGGTTTGTCAGCTGGACTGCAAGAAACCTGTCCACAAAGACCTGAACATGTAAAGACAGAAACATACAATTATGTTGGCGTAGATTTGATTACCAAACAAAGGTAATACAGTAAACACAGGCCAATGAACAATAACTAATTTACAACTGTACAGAATAATCCAAACATTTATAAAATTGTCGGCATAGTGTTTATTTTCTACCAAACTAATATGAAAGACGTTTAGAGTATTTTCCCGTTTGGGCTCGAAAAATAATTCACTCCTATTAAATCACTTATGAACCACTTCGTGTTAGGTACTGGCACATTCTCCTTACAGGCGCGCTGAGATATCTATTGCTTAAACGTAATAGGAACTTATAATGGCCTCTTGCTAAGCTAAGGCCTAGCTTTACCTAGCCTCTTGCTAAGCTAAGGCTCAGCATTAGCTTCACCTACAATAGGTACTTTTTACAGTAAGTGCTCGACAACACACCACAGAAAGTCGTTTGTTCAATATAAAGATACATTTCCGCATTATCGCAACATTCGCAGATTGAGATACCAAATAATAACATCATCACAAATATTAAGGGCTCTGTCAGCAAGCTCACTATAGTTCTATAGTGAGCTTGCTGACAGAGCCCTGGTTGTCCTAAAACCACGTTCGCCTTACCGCCAAGCTAATATTCGTAAAATACGGTTAGCTTTGATTTAATCAGTAATGTTCTGATACATTGAAAGAGAGAGTAAAATATATCCAAGACATACAGTCTAATTCATTTGAAAGTATAAAACGTCCTCTTTTACCGTCCGCTCACATGCTTCTTAGCTGCGGCTAGCCTTGCTAAAACACTAAGGCTCTAACTCATAATGACGCAGCACACTAGTTCTTCAACCGTGTACTTACCTCCCTTTTAGGGAAAACGGCAATAAATGCTTTTGGTATATCCGTTGATTAAATTACCAAGATTACAGATTGCTTATCTGTTTCCTTTTTCTGAAGAATCCGAAATTTTAAACAGAAAACAACACAGAGCAGTCCAAAGAGTGTAACCGAATACCTTCACAGTCAGTTCAGACGACACTTCCGGAAAATTCTTCTTCTTCTTCACAAGGTTAGCAAACATCAAAATGGTGCATTACCGCCACCAACTGGTGTGGAGTGTCCGAAAAATTCATTCAAAATAAGAGCCTTACAACGAACCATTTAAGATGTGCATTTCACAATGGCAAGTCTCAATACTCTAAATTTAAGCAGCGTTTTGTTGCAGTCTCAATACGACGGAAAATCGTACTAGTAGTTCATAGCCTTGTTACTGTAATTACCTTCTTTTTGGTCTAACCAATGACTGTAGAAATGACTGTTTTCTACCAATAAGCTTCAACGTGTCCGGGTCTCTGCTTGCCCATGTTATCACTAAGATTCCCTCTATTCACCACATCACCCCTGTCCTGAAGCAGCTTCACTGGCTTTTGAAACTAGGGTGATGTACACTAACCTCATTTAGTCGTGGTCATGTGACCTGGGTGTTTAGAACCTGTTTCGAAACATCTGAGCTTCAGAGGCCCGACACAGTTTCAAAACATCTGAGCTTCCCATCTTTCCCACCTCTAAGTATTAATGACATGTTAGGATAAACATATTATCTTAATGTATCATTTTGAGACTAAAATCAAATTTTAGACATTAAATTCAAAATAGTATTTTGAGGATAAAGAGGATAAGATGATTTGAGAAAAGCCAAGTGTGAGTCAGTTTCCTTAATTCTGGAATGTGAGTTAAGCCTAATCTGATTGCAAAACCTGCCAGACAGCACAGGATATAAAAGCAAACAAAAAATCCTGAATCAAAAATGTAATGGCTTACAAATTCCGAGTTGCATTTTTTTAACAGTGCAATTTACTCTCAGAAATAGAAGATATAATTTTCCAACTTAGAGAGAGATGTCAAAAGGTAAACAGTGAATAGATTCAAGGTCTTTAAGTGATATGTGGTGTACTGCACTAAACGTGCTAAATACAAGACTTCACTTCATAATGTAGCAGTGGTTATGAGTCCATCCATTTGGATGGGAGAAGCAAGGTGAACATGAAGGAAGCTGGCAGTCTGAATGTGCAGTGGAACCAGGAAAGGTGGCATGGTTTTGCAATTTGCAATAGAGCTGGAGGTTATC
The DNA here is from genome assembly GCF_964374335.1 of Astatotilapia calliptera. NCBI lineage: Eukaryota > Metazoa > Chordata > Actinopteri > Cichliformes > Cichlidae > Astatotilapia > Astatotilapia calliptera. Next base: position 19,575,020 of record NC_137441.1, read on the forward strand.
CAAGCTCTCTGTTGTACCTTTAACTAGAGGCAGATCACAATTAGAATTAGAATTAGAACATACTATGCCAGCTTTATTTATAAAGCACTCTAACATAAAACCAGGGTTCACAAAGTGCTGTAGGCGGATTGATCCAAATATTGATCATATCAATACCAAGTCTGCATCGGTATCGGATCGATACTAGCCTGGTGAGATTGATTCTTTACTTCCGCTCTTGTTTGCAATGCTGTGGTTTTGGCAAAGGCCAAACAGCCAGGTTGCTGGACTTGCCGTTCCTGTGTCAGCACAAAGCAGGCACACTTTGCTCCCCCTCCCCCCTCTTGTGTTTAGATGTTGACATGACATGACTTGGACGCTTTGGGGGTTGTTAAGTTGTTTACATATTATTTATATTTTCACCAGCTGTTTTTGTATTATAGTTTCTTAACAGTATTTGCTTGTTTTAATTTGTTTACTGGTTTGCATGCACTTCATCACTAAATCACTTTAAGGATATTTGCACTGTACAAGACACTTACAAATGTGGATTGCACAACACTGGACATCATATTTCTTCATTTCCATTCAATACTTGTACAGCTGCTCTTATTATATATATATATATACATATATATATATATATATATATATATATATATATATATATATATATATATATATTATATATAGTTATTTTATTTTCAACTTTAATTTATATATTTTATCTTATTCTTTCCCAGTTAAATTTACCCTTCATTCTTTTCTTTTTTTTCTTTTTTCTTTTTTTTTTTTTTGCCTGTCCCGTTTGGCTCTTTTGCCATCAGAATTGTTGTCTAAAGGCAAAGAAAGATGCCCAACGGATTTACTTTACCAAATTGACCATCCCAGCCTTGCCGTAATGGTCCATTTGATTCACCTTTTATTGTTTATTTTATTTTCACTTACTGAATACGGGACAGACTTGACTGGGGGAAAGAAGGGGAGAAAGAAAGAGGGAAAGAGAAACAGCTGAGAAGAGGGACGGGGGAGAAGGGCAAAAAACAAAAACCAACAGAATGAGCAGAAAAAAAAAAAGAAATAAAAAATGCATATATTACTTTTGTAAACATATGCTTACAACCACTTACTGGACATGACACAGACCTGCCCTCTGTAATATGATCGTTTAAGTGAGACACTAGCTCTTTCACTGTTTGGAAATGGCGGGCACATAATGAAACCGCACATTTTAAATCTGCAACAAGAGCTTTAGGAGTAGCTTGAAGTGCAGGTGCATTGTGCACACGATAAAAATGCCGCTTGAAAGCAGAGTATGTGGTGAATGTTTGGCTGCAATTGGCGCCAACACATTTAAAAAAACAACAAGGCTCATTCTTGTGTACTCTGCAATGTAGTACATAGCCTCTTAATGTGACCAATACCTTTTTACAAAAGACGCAGATGATCATTTTTAGTATTTCAAAAGTTTGCCTTTGCTTTTCAGCTGAACTAGCATGCTAGCGCTAGGTTATTGAGCATTGGTCTAAATATCAACTGGTGCTTTTATCTCGAAAAAAAAGTTGCCAAGATATTAAACTTACCGTGCAGACTTTCTGACGAATAAACACAGATCCTCAAAAAAACACTTGAATTCGTATGTTTGTAATTTGTCCTAAAAACGTAGTTGCTAAAAGTTCGACGTTTTCTTCTCCCGTCTTCTCTCTCGTGCTGGCTTGTTAGCTATAGTCATGAACTAGTGAACTAGCCACGAACTGTAAGTTTGTTTAGCCTGTAATAATGAGACATTGCTAACCTAACCCAAAAAAGTAGTCTTGTCTAAGTATCACATTGCCATTAAAAGAAACATAAAGAATACAAGCATTACTTAGTCGTTAAATAATAATTTCTTATAGGTTACTCTACAATAGGCTGCAAATAGCCCGAATGATTAAAAAAAACCAAAAACATAATGTACACAATTTTAATTGTATATTTTTATATAGCCTATAAATAGAGAGGCAACCTCTCAGGTTCACAATGACATCTTCTGTGAAAACATTTTTATTAGTCCTATCCCTGAATTTGCATCATTTCATGAATCATGTTAAAAGTAGGCCCAGTACATCCATGCAGTTGTAAAGTGCATGGATATATATAATACATATAATTCTTGTATTTTTAAAAACAACTGACTAAAACTATAATTTTTACAATATTTGCATGTCAAATTAACATAATTGTTTGGTTATGAGTATTAAGGTATTTCACTGTTTTTATTCAAAGTATTTGTAGTTTTCACCAATAAATTTGATTATAATCACACATTTAATCTGACAAAAGCCGAATGACGAATTAGTGCTTTCAGTCAGAGATTGAGCATGCACCGGTTTATTGTATTTCCAGACTTGCTTTCGGCACAATTTACAGTGCGCGCTTATGGGCAGAAATCTGTGCCATCAGAAACTGAATTTGAATAAGTTAAATTTGAATTTGAATTGCTCAGATTGAATCTGAATTGTAACTTGAATAAATGCTTTTGAAAACTGAATTTGAATTAGTCTAATTTGAAATTGAATTTATGGTTTGAAAATGATCATCACTAAATTGAAATTGCATTTTATATTTTGAAAATGAATTGATTTGCTTTGAAACTGCATTTTATCCTTTAAAAATTCAGCTCTCGAATAATTTCAGTTTCACTTCTCACCATTCAGTTTCAGTTCTACAATTCAATTTCAGTTCCAAAATTCAGTTTTTTGGAACTTACATCCGGTTCCGGTTCAAGCGCAGATTAATAGAACTACGTTTTACTAGCGGACCGAAAGTGTTACTGATGGGAATCTACAGCGTCTTGAGCTGAATTAAGACTTCAGAAGTCATTCGTCATGTCGAATGACCAGCGGATAAACTCTCAGGTTGGTAATAAATGTATTACATGTATAAGAACAAGCGTCAAGTTAACAAATAATAGCCGTAAGGTAACTTTTATGCTTATTGTAGCTGTTAGCTAAAAACGCTAATTTAGCATAGTTTGCCCTGAATTCAGCTTTGACAAATATGATCGACTGTTTCTAGTAGAATTCCAAAGTTGTCATCTTGGACCCTCTCAGAGTACCCCCTCTGTATGCTTGCAGAGACCCCTACAGTAGGGAAACATGCAAAAAGGTGTCCAAACCTTTGTATTTTAGCTTTATTTATGTCTTACACAGCATCCCAACTCTTTAGCTAACTTAATAACTTTAGCTAAAGTGAATAGTTAGTCTAATTCATTAGTGCAGCATGTTTTCCACCCCCCATTTACAGCATGTCTGACTGCCTGTTCAGCATATGCAAAAATATATGATGAGTTTAAGCATGTGATGACTAAGGCCTTCCATTATGGTGTTTGTCATCACATGTCACAGACATCTGGATGATCATTTGGAATAAACAAAACTAAAAACTTGTTACTTCATCTTTTATCTTTATTATTATTATTATTGTTCTTATTTTACATTTTTCATTGTTAGGCATTGGGTTTATTTGTAGTAGTCCTTTCCAACGTCTTTCCCTCTTCCATGTTACTGTGTCAGCTTGTCAGCATCTATTTGGGTATGTAAGTGGAACAGAAAGTAAGGAAATCCAAAGTGCCATTAAAACCAGGAGAGGTTCTTATATTTCAGAAGAAGGGATTAATTCAAAAGAAATGACCTCAATGCCATATTTTATTTAGGAACCCTAGAGAGCACTTTGCAAAATAACACATTCTTATAATTTCACCCTCAGATGAGCCAAGCTACAACTGTCAGGGAAGGTGATGTAGGTACAGAGCATATGAGAGTGGTTAAGTTAATGTCTCTTGTCTAGATCTTTTTTTTTTTAAGAGGACAAGAGAGATGAGGCCAATCGCAATAGTTTAAGTTTTCTATCGAGAAAAAGTTATTTCGCAATACATATCGTTATCATTCTATCGCCCAGCTCTACTTAGGATACAGTGTGCAATACAAGGGGAATTCAGAAATAGTTACTGGGACTGAATTACTATGTAATAGTTTATTCATAATTATCTCTTTCATCTTAAATGTAATCCCAACACTGAGAAATACAAAAAAGTAACTATTGAGGTTATTTTTTCAAGTTGTTACAAAAGATCCAACTACTATCAAAGCTTTTTTTTAAAGCTTTAGCTCTTAGCAATGTAATGTGTAAACCACTTATTGAAGCCTAAACAGAAACACATGAAAGGAAATCCTGTTTCTTTATTAATCACTAGAGCATGTTGCATAAAAAGAGATGATGTGTGCTAAAGTCAGGGTTTAAAAGCCGGACAGTGTTTTTTGTTTTAGTTTTTTGTTTTTTTACACAACACCAGAACGACTGCAGGTGTCCGTAAATTGCGGTATTTGAGAAGAGGAGCAAGAATTCAGAAGAGGAGAAAGCATAAAGGGGGTGACTTTTTAAAAGTGTCAGGTAATTTAAAATGCAAAGTTTTTATCAACTCAACAAACATCAGCAAACACACAAACTTGTGTGCAGCGTGTAGTTTGTCACACAGTATGTTGCTAGCGCAAGCTCCAGCTGCTGTATTTCACAGGGAAAGAAAACAAAGAGAGCTAACTTCACTCAGAGATAGAGAAATATAAGAAAGACAGGACAAGAGAAGAGAAGAAGAAGAGAGGAAGAACTGCTCAGTGAGATTTGATAAACTGGAAATCCTCATGTTTTTAAGTTAGATATTGGGTCTGTACATGTGACATAATATTTTTTCATATTGTGAAACATGCTGCAAAACAAACTGAGGCAGACTAATTGTGCTATTTAAAGGCTGCATGAAAATCCTCTGCAGGTTAATTCAGGATAGCAAACCGGTTAGTTTGCTGTACTGTGATGGATTTAAAGTAAAAAACAGTGTGTGACTGGTGTGGCTGTGGTTTCTTGGTCAGAGTTAGGTTACATCAAGTGAAGCAGGGATTTATATGAAATTTAGCTGATGATGCTGAGATTCATTTACTCAATTCCACCTTCATACCAACTTTATACTGTCTAATATAAAGACAGTGTACTGTAAGTGTAGAGGATGAAAATCAGGCAGGACAACTCATGAAACATCTTTTGACATCTGGGCCCTGTTTCAGGAAGCCGGTTTAGTGGAAAAACTGAGTAAGTATACCCTGAGTTAACGAAAACTCTGGGTTTTCGGTTTCACAAAGCGAGTTCAGCTGAAGCCTGAGTGAGTCACTATGACGACACACGCCGTGAAGCTAACCTGCCCCCTAGCAGGTTTACTACAACTAACCCTGACTGACCCCGCCTCTTTGTCGGAAACCTGACAGCAGGAAGTGTCAGACATGGCGTGTCCCTTCCTTGAAGAGCCAGTAGATCTTGAAGCCCAAATTCTCCGCAGAGCACTCCGCCGGGAGAGAGTGATCAGAGCGCGTATGGACATCTTATCATTTCCTGATGATTTCCTGTGCGAACGTTACCGTTTCTCAGCACAATCAATAAGTTATTTGGATAACATCCTCAGGCCATATATTGCGCATGTGACACATCGCGGACATGCGCTCAGTCCATTACATATTCTTTGTACCGCACTCCGTTTCTTTGCAAACGGGAGCTTTCTGTACAATATCGGTGACGCTGAGCACGTTTCCAAGGCTACCGTCTGTCGGGCAGTCAGGAATGTCACAGTAGCACTGAAACGTCTCCTGCACTCGTTTGTGGTGTTCCCCGGTCACAGACCCACAAGATTCATCAAAGAGGGATTCCACAAAATTGCAGGTATCAGGATGAACAAAACTCAATGCATGATGTGGTGATACGTGAACTACCACTCAAATGGTACATAAATTTCCAGGGTTCCCAGGCGTGATTGGCTGTATAGATGGCACCCACATCCCAATCATTGCACCCTCAGCAAATGAAGGAGACTATGTGAACAGGAAGTCCGTCCACAGCATCAATGTACAGGTACATAATTCCCTGTAGCATTTCACACCAACAAGTGATGGCATCATGGTAATGGATGCTAATATGTGTTCTCTGCACTGGGCAGATCATATGTGATGCTGCCAACATCATCACAAATGTGGAAGCCAAGTGGCCAGGCTCTGTACATGACTCACGAATCTTCCGGGAATGTACACTGAGCACCAAATTTGGACATGGTGGGTCGAAGTAACTGTGAAATATACAGAGACCAATTGCCACAGGGACGTTTGCACTGACATGTATTCTTCTGTCCTAGGAGAGTTCACTGGCCACCTGCTTGGTGATAGGGGGTACCCATGTCTACCCTATTTGCTCACCCCTTACCCTGACCCTGAACCGGGCCCACAGCAGCGTTATAATCTGGCCCATTGCAGGACACGGGCCAGAGTTGAAATGACCATCGGAATGCTCAAGGCCCGGTTCCAGTGCCTTCGTGGACTCAGGGTCACCCCAGAAAGGGCATGTGACATCATTGTGGCATGTGTGATCCTACACAACATTGCCACGATTAGAGGTGAACAGTGTCCAGCTGAACCAGACAACAGCAGTGATCCACACGATGAACATCCTGACCCACCCACGAACGTACAGGATGAAAGATGCCCATATGCCACAACCATTTCCTGTGACCCGTCAACCCAACATGTTACAAGACAAATACACAGATACTGTGGTCAACTGCCTTTATTGGTCACCCTGTATGTCCTGTACACAAAGAATAAATGCGTATATTAGTATGTTGTACAAACACTGACATGATTCGTCCATCTATGATCACTCCACCCACCCTTAACTGTTGTTCCAGCAGTACAATCTCCAGCTTCGACTTTTGGATCTGCAGCTGGAGGTGCACCATTTCCATGTCGCACTTTCTTATCTTCCTGGCCAGATATGTCTTATACAGCTGCTTCACAGGGAGCTATTGCAACAAGGGACATAGCATTGGCATCCATAGTACATGCCTACTTAGGTTGGTTGTAAATCAGTGCTGAACAACCCACTGTGGAAAGGTTTGTTGTAGGAGTGGCTGGACCCTCTTCCTCTTCATTTCCAGCATCACTCTGCCGGGGACATAGTAAGTCCATGGTGTCATCATAGTACCACATTGTCGTCAGTTGTTATATTTTCCACTGTACACTGTATACCTCATAGTGTGGCTCTGTTGCGGCCTCCTCTGTAGCAGCTGTCACTGTTTTGTCATCATGTGCCTGTGGTGGAGACATTTAACAACATTGCTGTTCTACTGTTGACACATGTAGTCTGTGGAGTATTACGAGTACTCACAACTGCATGTCGGTCTGGCTCAACAGGGGGCTGCACCAGATGCAGTATACCATCACCGTCAACTGGAAGAATATGGGGTTCATACAGGTCACTCATGACTTATGTGGGCGCAAATGGCAATTACCAGACATACCAATCACCATACACCTCATTGTCAGTATGCTCTCAGAGACAACCGACACTGAGGGAAGGCAAAATCAGTAGGTGTCAGGGTGGAAACGCTTTTATGAGCTTTATGTTGCATTGAGGTATATGTTCATATGTTACACTTATTGGGAAAGGTACGGAATGTACTACTCGCTCTGTCTCTGGGAACAGGGAGCTCACCCTGTGGGAGGTTAACACACACACACGCATGTATGCAAAATTAAAGGACACTGCTATGCTCATAATAAAGACGTACCACTGCAGCTCGGTGTGTGTGAGTCTCTCCCTGGGCCCTCACCCGTGCAGCACGTTAACAGTTTCCAAGTGTCTCAGTGTTGTTTATTCACCTAACTGTTTGATGACTGTCATTCTCTGTCAGTAGGACAGTAACTTCACTACGACATAGTTCATTTTGGTCAAGGTGACTGTGCAGAATGGATGTATGCACGCCATGTATTGTTTTGGATTTACCCCTTATGTAGGCACTTGTGTCTTGTGGGGTTGTTGCCACAGAGGATGTCCCCGCAGAGATGCCTTCAGCCACAGGGCGCCCACTGTTTTGGCTGAGGGCCAACTGCTCAGCCTCTGTGAGTGGTGGTGGTGGAGGACCCCCACCTGTTTTTCGGGCCTCCGCTTTTTTTCTGTTGGCTGTGACGGCACACATTTGGGCATACAGAGTAGGCAAATGTGTACTTGTGATGTGCTCAGATAATTTCAATATGTGCTTACAGGTGGTATATTACTGTAGCCTCTAACTGCAATTGATTTACATAGGACACACAGACCAAGCACTATGGCTCATAATACAATTACACCTTACCTGTTTGGACTATATTTTTATACTTCATTTTTACTTGCTGCCAGGCACGTTTGGGGCCTGTTGGGTTGCACCTGCGCTCACATCACATCACAAAATAAAATGTATAACATAATAAATAGAATGACATATGATAAAATAACATGTTATATGGGTGGAAATCCCTAGATCAATGTTTAAATTAACACTCACGCGTTGACTCTGTCGGCTATGTTTTGCCATGCATGCTCCCTTTCCTTTGCAGCTGAGGCTGTGTTACTTTTTTTCTGCATGATGTGCATGCTGTCGGCATATGCTGCCATCAGAATTTCGGCCTCGAGCGCTGTGAAATACGTCTTTCCCTCCGTCTCCATGGTGACTCGCTTAATCTGTGCTCCACTGATCGGGGCTTTATGTATCCTCGTGCGCGTGCTTAACTTGGGGTTGTAGCAACTCCGCGTTGATTGAACTAATTGTTATCAGCCTTTCTGAAACCGAATATTCCGAGTTGGACAGTTCGGGGTTACTCAACCGTGAGTGTCGTTTTTCACTCTGAGTTTTCTAAACCGGCTTCCTGAAACAGGGCCCTGGGCCCTTGCTTTGCATGTTTGTTGTCTTTTGCTGTGTTTCATTGTGGAGTGTTTTATTTATTTTTTGTATTGCATGTTTTGGTAATCTGTTTTGTCCCGGAGAGACTCCGCCCTAATTTGACACACCTGAGAGGTGACAGCCGGCGGTGATTGCAGTACGTGGCGAGGGCATACGACGGCCAGTGTTCGGAGAGACAGAGGGAGCTGTGCTGCTGCTGGAACAGCTTGAGGCCAGAGGACGCTACGGTGGGGGATTAGTTGGCAGCGTGACAGCGCCCTACCTCCTACGGCGAGACCATAGTGCTGGCGTGACGTCGCTTTTCGGTGTCACGCCAGCACTATGTCTTTAGGAGCTCTGCCCATTCGGGGTAAGTCCTGCGACATATCGTGCTGCAGTATCCCGAGCCACTGGAAAGAACAGTGACTGTCGCTGCCCCTCTCTTTTCCAGTACCCCGGAGCGGAGAGACTGACAGGACGGCCGGGGACGCCGCCGGGCTTTCCTTGCCCGTTCCGATTTTGCTGGACTTTGACGCTGTGGCTGACGCAACTGGACTTTTAGTATTTTATTGTGTGTGTTCTCCCTGGCCAGGGTTGTTTTAATTACTTTTAAACTTTTAAACAGTTTTGTATAATAAATTATATTTTAGTCATACAGATTCATATCGTTCTATTCCCTTGGCTGCTCCACTGATCCGTTTTTTTTTTTTGTTTTTTTGGAGGGTTTCCCTCAGAGTAACACCTGGGCCCTGTTTCAGGAAGCCGGTTTAGTGGAAAAACTGAGTAAGTATACCCTGAGTTAACGAAAACTCTGGGTTTTCGGTTTCACAAAGCGAGTTCAGCTGAAGCCTGAGTGAGTCACTATGACGACACACTCCGTGAAGCTAACCTGCCCCCTAGCAGGTTTACTACAACTAACCCTGACTGTCTCCGCCCCTTTGTCGGAAACCTGACAGTAGGAAGTGTCGGACATGGCGTGTCCCTTCCTTGAAGAGCCAGTAGATCGTGAAGCCCAAATTCTCCGCAGAGCTCTCCGCCGGGAGAGAGTGATCAGAGCGCGTTTGGACATTTTATCATTTCCTGATGATTTTCTGTGCGAACGTTACCGTTTCTCAGCACAATCTATAATTTATTTGGATAACATCCTCAGGCCATATATTACGCATGTGACACATCGCGGACATGCGCTCAGTTCATTGCATATTATTTGTATTGCACTTCGGTTTCTTGCAAACAGGAGCTTTCTGTATAATATTGGTGACGCTGAGCACGTTTCCAAGGCTACCGTCTGTCGGGCAGTCAGGAATGTTACAGTTGCACTGAAACGTCTCCTGCACTCGTTTGTGGTGTTCCCCGGTCATAGACCCACAAGATTTATCAAAGAGGGATGCCACAAAATTGCAGGTATCAGGATGACCAAAACTTAATGTATGATGTGGTGATACTTGGACTACTACTTAAATTGCACATTTATTTTCAGGGTTCCCAGGCGTGATTGGCTGTACAGATGGCACTCACATTCCAATCATTGCTCCTTCAGTAAATGAAGGAGACTATGTGAACAGGAAGTCTTTCCACAGCATTAATGTACAGGTACATAGTTCCCTGTAGCATGTCAAACTAACAAATTATTTCATTATAGTAATGGATGCTAATTTGTGTTCTCTGCACTGTGAAGATCATATGTGATGCTGCCAACATTATCACAAATGTGGAAGCCAAGTGGCCAGGCTCTGTCCATGACTCACAAATATTCCGTGAATGTACACTGAGCACAAAATTTGGACATGGTGAGTTGAAAATACTTTAAAATATATAAAGACCAATTGCTTCAGGGACATTTGAACTGAAGTGTACCCTTCTGTCTTAGGAGAGTTCACTGGCTACTTGCTTGGTGATAGGGGGTATCCATGTTTACCCTATTTGCTTACCCCTTACCCTGACCCTGAACCGGGCCCACAGCAGCGTTATAATCTGGCTAATTGCAGGACAAGAGCCAGAATTGAAATGACTATCGGAATGCTTAAGGCCCGGTTCCAGTGCCTGCAAAGACTCAGGGTCACCCCAGAAAGGGCATGTGACATTATTGTGGCATGTGTGATTCTTCACAACATTGCCACAATTAGAGGAGAACACTGTCCTTCTGAACCAAACATCAGCAGTGATCCAAACCATGAACATCCTGACCCTCCCACGGACATACAAGATGGAAGAGCAGTCAGAGACACCATATGTCACAATCATTTCTTTTGACCCATCACCTCAACATGTTGAAAGAAGAATAAACAGATTTTTTGTTCAACTGGCTTTATTGGTCGCCTGTATTTCCTGTACACAAAGTATTAAAAGATGTAAACCTCATAAAGTGTCTCTGTTGCTTCCTCCTCTGTAACAGCTGTCAATGTTTCTTCATTATTTTCCTGTAGTAAAGAAATAGACAACATTGCTGTTCTACTGTAAACTCATATAATCTGTGGAGTATTACTCACAACTGCATGTTGGTCTGGCTCAACAGGAGGCTGCACCAGATGCAGTACACCATCACCATCAACTGATAGAATATGAGGTTTATACAGGTCACTTATAACTTACAAGGGACCAAATGGCAATTAACAAACATACCAAGCACCTTACACTTCATTGTCATTATGCTCTCAAAGACAACCAAGGCTGAGGGAAGGCAAGATCAGTCGGAAAATAACTTCACTACAAAATAATCCATTATGGTAAAGAGTTTATCAAATGAATGAGTAGCACTGCAAAGGTGACTGTGAAGAAAGGATGTATGCACATCATGTATTATTTTGAATTTACCCCTTATGTAGGCACTTGTGTCTTGCGGGGTTATTGCCTCAGAGGATGTCCCCGCAGAGATGCCTTCGGCCACAGGGCGCCCACTGTTTTGGCTGAGGGCCAACTGCTCAGCCTCTGTGAGTGGTGGTGGTGGAGGACCCCCACCTGTTTTTCGGGCCTCCGCTTTTTTTCTGTTGGCTATAACGGGCCACATTTGAGCATACAGAGTAAGCAAATATGTACTTGTAATGTGCTCAGATAATTTCAATAAGTGCTTACAGAAAGAAAATTAATGTAGCCTCTAACTGCAATTGATTTACATGGGACAAACAGACCAAGCACTATGGCTCATAATACAATTACACCTTACCTGTTTGGACTATATTTTTATATTTCATTTTTACTTGCTGCCAGGCACGTTTGGGGCCTGTTGGGTTGCACCTGCGCTCACATCACATCACAAAATAAAATGTATAAAATAACAAATAAAATAACATATGATAAAATAACGTGTTAAATGGGTGGAAATCCCTCGATCAATGTTTATATTAACACTCACGCATTGACTCTGTCGGCTATGTTTTGCCATGCATGCTTTTGCAGCTGTGGCTGTGTTACTTTTTTCCGCGGAATTTGCATGTTATCAGCATATGCTGCCATCAGAATTTCGGCCTCGAGCGCTGTAAGATACATTGACCACGCCTTCTTTCCCTCCGTCTCCATGGTGACTCGCTTAATCTGTGCTCCGCTTATCAGGGCTTTATGTATCCTCGTCCGCGCGCTTCACTTGGGGTTAAAGCAACTCCGCGTTGACTGAACTAATTGTTATCAGCCTTTCTGAAACGGAATATTCCGAGTTGGACAGTTCGGGGTTACTCAACCGTGAGTGTCGTTTTTCACTCTGAGTTTTCCAAACCGGCTTCCTGAAACAGGGCCCTGGTCAATCCACTTTACATATTCCCATCTAGTGATATTATTTTATCATTGTGTTAATATATCACAAGGTTCAGTTAGCTTTGCACAAAAATGGAAACCTCCAAAGAGCTACTTTTCATCTTGAGTACATTTTTACTTGCGTAAAGAGGTTGAATCAGTACTAGAGTATTTTTTTTTAACAGTAGTATTTGTACTTCAACTTAAGTACAGAATGTTTGTACTTTTGTCAACTCTGTTTATACATACACAAACCTCGTTAACTTTAATATCTGAATTCACCATTGTGACAGGATGTATTACAGAAAATAAGAAACAGCATAACAAGCCCACTTTAATACTATCCACTCCACCTGTTTGACAAGCCACCATGTTTGTTGCGCAAGAGGTTTATTGAAGAAAGTAGCTGAAGCGTCAGGTTCATTGATGAAGAAACCCACACAGATATAAATCCTCGATGTTCATCAGGTGATTTTAGTTACCTTTGAGGGACAGGATGATGCATCACCTTGTGCAGAGGTTTGAAAATGGAAGGGCATTCCTGCATTATTGTGAACAAACAACAGGACCACACAAACTTTGTCAAAGTTATTATTGTAGAATACTTTGATTTTTTTTTCTTTCATACAGACAAAAGGTGTTGGACTTAATTCCCATTAAATTCTCTTAGATTTCCATACAGACTTAGTCTACAGTATACAGGTGTGTTCTTTCTCATATATAGATATTTATTCGCTTAAATAACAGGCAGGTAACTCTTTAATATATTCAATAGTCTTCATGGTTTGTTTTTTTTTCTTTTTTTTGGTCTTTTTTTTTTTTTTTCCTTTTTTTTTTTATTTCAGCACAGTTAAGGCTGCATTTTCTGTCTGCAGAACAGGACTGCTTTGTGCAAGAAGGGGGACCATTCCACACATAATATTTACAATAGTATGTATAATGAATAATGTAAAAGCCTTCATTTGTTCCTGTGGTAACATGGCAGTAAATACTGGTGGCAGATCTAAAAGAGCAGCCTAAACAGCACATGGAAGCACTGCACTTCTGCAGTCTCTAGCTCTGCATCGCCTTCTGATTCTCCATCTTCTGGGTCCCCACTTTGTCCAGTCTTTCAGACTATAATGAGGTACATTTGTATCTCCTGTTCTCTATTTATAGAGTGGTGTCTCTGGTCTTAAGAGACTGTAAGCATCTCTGCACCTCAGCACACTTCAGGGGCTGTTCACTGGACAGAAAACACAGCCCTCAGAATATGCTCAGGAGAATGTGCAACTGTCTTTCCATCAGTGGGAGCACCGGTGGAGAAAATCAAGAATAATAATCATAATAATAACAATATAATACAAGTGCTTCCATTTTGTTGTTCCTCTCTTTACAAAAAGCAATTCAAATAAAAGAAAGAAACATTTAAAAAAAAAGTGTAACAGGAACATAGTACCTGTAAATCAAAGATCCACATGTGCACATTTGGGCGATCTGTACAATGGTGCAGTTGTACAATTTAGAATTTTGATAAATAATTCTGATAAATATATTCTTCTTCACATTGTTTTGTCTTTTGTGAATCTGGCTCACAACATCATGATGTAACATGGCTGGACAGATGGACAGAGATGCCTGGACAATCAAATTTACACCACTTGAGATTATTGCCCTGTAGTCTGGTGTGTGTGTGTGCGTGTTTTCATACATACAGAAAAAAGCACTGATGTAGCTGTGCTGAAATAGAGGAGACTTGAGCAGGATGTGCGCATGCGTGCGTGTGTGTCTGTGTGTGTGAGAGACAGAAAGAGAGTGAGCGAGAGGAAGAGAGCAGATGTGGAGAGATCAGAGCCTAAATGACTTACCAACACATAAAGTGTGACATTAATGATACCAAATGCATGCTTCAAAACAGACAGACCTATTGGTCACCACCTGCCCCACCCAGCTCAGGTCGGTTTAGGGTGGTGACGATGATGATGAGCATTCAAGAAGACAAGAGTTCTGTACAGGTAAGGGTGTTCCCAGAAAGCCCTGCGCACTTACTGAAACAGAACTAGCAGGACAGATGCGTTCTCTCACTGTGGTTTTAATCCAATGGTTGGGTGCGTTTGTCGACATGGCAGTCTTTTGCATAACGTCTGCCCTTGCCTTAGTCTGGCGGTGGGACAAGTCAGCTGCAGGGGAGGTGGAGGGGCAGAGAAAGGGGAGGTAGCAGGAGTTTGCATTGCTTTGAGGTGTCACACTCTGAGGCAACATGAAGTCAGCGGTCCACCCACACCTAGTACAATATGGGATACAGGAGGGCGCTCTCACAGCTGCTCTGGAATGTGATGTTTGGAATGTATGTTCCATGGAATGTCAAGGTGGAGGTGATGTCACTGGTGTCATCACTATGGTGGATATCTGATTTTTTTTTTTCTCTTCTTTTGTTGTTTTCGTTGGGCTGTGTGCTCATGCAGTGTGTTATGGCCTTTTAGGTTGGCAGCTTAGACATAATGTCTGGCAAAGTGGCTGACTGGGTTTCTTGTAGTGAGTTAGATAAAGGCATGGGTTCAGCAGGAAGTTAGCTTAGTTTAGCTTAGCTTGACATAAAGACTAGAAACAGTTCAGTTCTTCTAGCAGCACGTATAAAGCTCACAGGTTAGATGTGGTTTAATACAGAAGTGTACTTAGCCTGACCCATAAATCACTCTGCACACAAACCTTCCTAAAACCATGACTTATCCTTCTATTTCTAACCATTTCTTTTAGGGATTCTCAAAGTTTAGATGATTGGTTTCCAGCTTAGCAAGCCTACATTTACTTCACTGTTTGTCTATCCAGATGTTTTTTTATATGGGTAATTGTGGTTAATTGTTTGTTTGTTTTTTAAACACTAGTGAGCTGTTCTATTTTTTTTACACTGAAATTGAGTTGAGTCATATCTCCTTCTGCACTGCATCACACCATGGTGTGATCCACAGATGTACAGTAATGTAGTTGCTGGCTATGTTTTTAAGGGCTATGACCTGGAAAGGACTTGGTTGATACTTTTGTTTGTTACCAGAGGCTTTGGCCTTATTTCCTGGATGTGTGTTGAAAAGTGAATGAAATGCAGCAAGTTTAAATTCCATGCCCTTTCATCTTTTATATGATGAGGCACCACAACAGCAAACCTTAAGAAAGCTCTGTTGTAAAAACTGTAATAGATCTAGATTAGTGTCACAAAGAAAACTTACTACCTGTTTCATGAGCCTGCTGTCCAGAGTCTGGCTGGGGATGTTTTAAGCCCTGAAATCTTTATTGCATCCAGTTTTAATTTTAAAATAATTTAATAAATGAGACTTGGACCTGCATAAACAGCATAAAGTGGAAATAATGTGTCAACAACTATGAGACCATTATTGGGACTGTGAGCTTTGTGGTGTAGCAGCAGCAGTTCCTCTTGTTTGCTGTCTAAAACATCCTCCTGCAGCACAGTCCACTGTCACCACAATGATGCTCTTTCTTGTAGCAGTTTGATGTCTCTTGACAGCCAAGAGAGAAGAGATTTTGACCTGCACGTGTCCTGTGTTTTTTAAAGGTTACAGAACCATCAATGTATAGGCTTAACCCCTGTATCAAACACTATCAGCCTTCACTCACTACTATTGTTATATCTGCATTTAGGATGGCATTTACAGATCCTTATCTGTGTGTCATATGTTTTCATAGATATTGTGACAATAATAATGCATTGGATTTATATAGCGCTTTTCAAGGCACCCAAAGCACTTTACAATGCCACTATTCATTCACACACTGGTGGATGTAGCTACGGTTGTAGCCACAGCTGCCCTGGGGCAGACTGACAGAAGTGAGGCTGCCATATTGCGCCATCAGCCCCTCTGGCCAACACCAGTAGGGTAAAGTGTCTTGCCCAAGGACACAACGACCAGGACAGAGAGCCCGGGGATCGAACTGGCAACCTTCCGGTAACAGATACACTTCCCAACCCCCTGAGCCACAGTCGCCCCAATATGAAAAGCTGTCAGACTTTAACTAAGATTTTGCTTGTTTCCCTGGCACAAAACAAAAGCAACAAAATTGCATAACTCAAAAATTTAAAAGGGAGACGTCACGTGGTAATTGGAGTGCTTTACAGGTGTTTCTGAATAAGTTAGGCTAGCTCTTTATGCTAAATGGAGCTAACTAGCTAAAACACATAGCCTTATATCTGTACAGAGTAATGAAGGGGAATGCGCAAGGACATAATAACATTTACAATATGCTCTTCTTGGTTGTACCTGATATCTAAAAGTGAACACTGACATTAGATGCGGGCATGTGGTTGAGACACTGAGCAGGTTAAAATGGCACAATCCTTTTGTCTGCGCAGAGGGCGCTGGTTACGTAACAGAGACGACCTGATCATGTGAGCAGGAGGGGCTTCCAACCGAGTGCACGTTAAGTCTTAAAGGGCCTTCGCCTGTGCATTGCGTGTTTGATGGCATTTAAAGGGTTAATGCTTCCCAAGCATTCAGCTTTTTTTTCAAAAAGAAAAAAGCTGACACACACGCACCGACAAACTCTTGGACGTAATGCGACAAAATGAGCAAAGGAGGAACAGCAAGAGAGAAGACGATGGGACACGGAACAGAAATGAAGGGACTGGAAGAGGATGTCAGCCATGGAGGTTGCCCAAGGTGACAGGTGCAGATATTCCCCATGCATACTGGGGATATGGCAGGAGGCTTGAAATGAAATTTACACAGTAATATATCCAAATTAACATGACATCTCATACACTGTTCATCTCAGAGCAATATTCCAGATAACAGGTCATGTGAACAAATGGGGCAGCATTCAAAGACAAAGTGAGGTGATGAATGAGTTCTGTGTTGTTGCTTCCCAAACATTTATATCTATGTACCTATAGACAGATACATAGATATAAGTGCCCTGATCTTTTAGACATTGTCACAGCCATTGTATTTAAATGAACAGCAACCTTTTTTTGTTATGCTTTTGTTTGTTTTTTTCAGAAGAGACAAGACAATATACGTACACACAATGAACGAGAAAGAGGGATGAAAGAAAAATAACTCAAAGTTTCTGAGAAGAAATAAAATGATATATAAGAACGAAATAAATGAGCACCATTATGTTGGGAAATAAATGAATGGGAAATGGAAATGACTGTTAAAGCTTTAACAAAGCGTTTTACTTATACTACAAGCAAAGTAGTGACTTTGAAGCGGCTGCAGAATCTACCCAGATAAATGGTGGTAGATAAATGGTGGTGGAAAGTGGGTGACGACAACATTAATGATGAACACCAATAGAAATGGAGTGAGTCAGCCCCCATAGCCGCATGGCCTTGTTCTGCTGAAGCATTAGGGAATGTGTGGTTTTCTTCTGGACGTCTGCCCCCCCCCCCACTCAGACCCT
This sequence comes from Astatotilapia calliptera, assembly GCF_964374335.1. Classification (NCBI taxonomy): domain Eukaryota; kingdom Metazoa; phylum Chordata; class Actinopteri; order Cichliformes; family Cichlidae; genus Astatotilapia; species Astatotilapia calliptera. The sequence goes on from NC_137441.1 coordinate 19,592,886, forward strand.
GCCAAAGCAGACCTGCAGGTGTGTGTGACAAGAGCGTGCATGAAGTTGGTGTGCAGCTGGGCAGGGTGAGTGGGGTTCCACAAGAAGGGGGTGACAGACTGAGTTGGATGGTTTTGTGGGTAAAGGAGGGGAGGGACTGGGGCGAAGGTGGGAAGTCAGACTGAGAGGGCTGGGGTAAGGGCAAAGGGAGGGAAAGTGGCAACATGTTCTCAGGGAGTTGTAAGCAGAAGTCTCCGGCCATTGTCCACTCCCTCCTTGTCCTTTGCTCCCTCTTGTGAGCTTGTTGAAAGGGCGATTAGATGAAAATGTCATGTGTGTAGGTCCTCAGCCCTCTCTTTTTCTCACCCTAACTTCATCCCCCCTTTTTCCACCCCCCCTCCCAAACCCAAGTTCAGATCAGTTATAAGGAGGTCTCCACACAGTAGAGATGGGCCGGGTAGGGGGTTGAGGGTTTCACCGGCCTGTCCCTGCCATGATGATTATGGTGGAGGTGGTGGTGGTGATGACGGGGGCTTCGGTTGTAGGTGATGACTGCGTTGGTGCTGTTTCGGTTGCTGTAGGCGACCATTGAATCAATGCTGCTGCTGCTGCTGCTGCTGCTGTTGTTGTTGTTGTTTCGGTTGCATGGGGTCACCGGGAGGCTGTACTGGCGGTAGGGCCGGGTGGGATGGGTGCGAGGCGGGGGTTGGGGCTGGGTGGGAGGCGGGGGCGGCTTGCGGAGGGCCGGGTGCAGGTGCTGGTATCTGCTGAGTTCTGATTCGTCATCCACATCGGTGTCGTCGATCAGCGGGATGTTGTGGATGAGGTCATTGATGAGGAACTCTGGGTGGACCATGAAGTTGTGGATGGAGTTGCGGGATTCCGGTTTCTCCCGGCCCTCGTACAGTGAACTACGGAATGCTTTCACCACTCGCATCTGCCCAGAAGAAAAGAGATCAGGGAGAGACCACAAAAAAGACAGAGGAGAAAGTCAGAGAAAAAGAAGAGAAAAAGGAGACATGGGACCCCAAAGACAGACCCACTTGTGTCCTCCAGCAGACAAACAGAGTAAGAGACAAGCAGACACTCAGGGCCAGGTGGCTGCAGTTAAAATAAAGGCAATGTAACTTCTAATGGTCAGTTAAATTTTTGACCAAGAGCTGCTGTGGAAGCTGAAATTAATAGGACTCGCTCAGGACAAAGGACAAAGGCACATCAATCTTCCACTTTTTAAACAGAGTACAAGTAAAATAATATTTTGAAATGATAAAATATGCTTCATTTTTTTTTTACTAAGATTTAAGGTGTTTTGACACTGCAAGTGACTAGTGCTCTTCAGAATGATATCAATCATTCTAATCGACACATCAATATTATTTTCAAGGATAAGAAACCCTTACTTGTATGGTAAGTTCATTCTCTTAACTTTGGATATGGTTAGGCTAGCGCTATATCTCTTGCTTTTTTTTGTTTTTTTGTTACTTAAGTTAAGCTAAACATAAACATCAAACTCTTAGTATGAAGAAAGATTTTGAAAAAGATTTTTAAAATGCTCAAATACACAAATCTGAACTGATACCCTTCTTGTGTCAGTCTGCTAAATATAAATGTACAGCTAGCACACTGTTAGCTAGGTCTTGATTCTGATCTTCTGCTCTTGATTTATCCTGTTTAAAATCCCCATCGGAGCAGTAGCTTTAAAAAAAAAAAGAATTTATTTATTTTACATGAATTACATTTAGAATTTAAGTAAAAACACAATAAAAGCATTTAATAAATGATGAATAAGTGATATTATATTTTAGGCTTTAAGGTGCTAAATAGTATGTGTCATCTGAACAACTTGACAAATTAGTTCAAATCCCTACTTAGCTGTTTTCGCTCTGCCCCACAGATGCCTTTTTGAATCATGCATCTTTAATTGCCCAGAGTGATCAAACCCAACTTCTTCATGCCCTAAGCCCCTTGATGTCATAGATTTTAACACTGTATTCTTAAAAGCAGCATAAATACTGTAAGACCTATGTTTTTAATATTTATATTATGGCATGGATTCAGGTAAGAAGCAAGTTAAGAAAATGCTATAAAGATGACGTGAGAGCACAAATTGATATAATCATTTGACTGGTATGGAAGAAGGTTGACAAATAGCCATGGAAAGGAAAACATGGATTAAATAAATATATTTATAACTTTGTTTAGATAGATGTTGTTTTAGGTAGTTTATTTCTACATCTGGATCTGCATGATGTCATTGAAAGTGGACATCCCTAACATAGACAAAAACAGCCCTGGCTATGAGCACAGAAGTCTCTTCTAGCTGTTGCTTAGACCTGTTGTTTATGAAGGGAGGCCAATCAAAAGAAAGTTGGCTTAAAGTGAGGGTAGTGTTAAAGGACGAGTTTCTTTCAGACAGGACCTCTATGACCTGAGAGGTTGTTATAAGACAGCAGAATAGGTCATCTTGAAAATAAATTGGTGCATTTCATTTAATTGAGATATATCACCATATCATGTAATAACCACCTAAGTCCTTTGTGTTGCCTGCATGTATGATCCATTCTGGATAGAAACACATTTTTCAGAAGCTACACCACATTGTTAAATAAGCAGAATAGATCTTGTTTAAAGTTTTTAACTATATCACCATCCAAACCATGGCACTGCACTAATTTAATAGCAATCTGTCTGACAATTGAAGATTAATTATACTGGGGTAACATCATATCTGGATTAATTTAGCGTCAGCTAGACATCCACCTGATCCTGTGTGTCTCCAACACACAAAAGTGAAAAATAAATAGTTTTAAAATGAGTTGGCTGATGACATGTTTCTGTCAGTTCTCACACATCGGTCACACCTTACAAGACAAAAACATTCAGTAGCCACCATCACAAAAAACACTAAAGCTGCAGAAACTTTACATCACACACACTTGGCATATGTGTCTATATGGCTGTTTGTGTGTGTGCAATCTGTTGGGCTGGTGATACATTATGCATGGGAAAAACACTCATACCTCAGCACACAGGATCACAGGCATGCACACACAGATGAAGGTGTTTGTTAGGCACAAATGGAGAAAGAAGCAGGAATGGTGAGTGTGTTAATTCAATATACAATAAAAGAAGAATTTTGCAAGAACCTATAGCAGTGACCAAACACACATACACACATAAATAATACATGCATGCAGCAGAGTGGACCAGAGTTATCTCCACATCGTGCAGTTTGGAGTCTGAATTCCGCATGCATCGGGCAGCTGTCAGTCATGGGAGCTGTTTGTTAAAGAGAGCTGCTTTATAAACACAGCCAAACTGTGAGTCATTCAGTCAGCACCCCGACACGTGTGCTCATGCACATGTGCAAAGTGTTCTGTGTGCCATGCAGCAGTGACAGACAGGAGAGCAGAGTGACAAGAATGATGACGATGAAGTTGCTGCGGGATGTAAAATAACAAATCTTGCAAAACAGAAAAGTGACATCATGAAGAATCAGCAGGTTAGAACACTATGTGATTAGCTAGATTACTAGTAAGAAAAGAGTGAAGCTTGGGTGTCAGCCCTGCCACAGAGAGAGACAGTCAGGTCATGCTTAATCAGATCTTTGTCACTTACACTCTCTTTCTGTCTCTCCCTCTCTCTCACAGACATGCTCGCACACAAACACACGCACAAGTGAGTTTTACGAGTGCACTTCAAGGTGGTGTATGCGTGCATAAACACATTCCTTTGCCATAGCAGTTGGTCCATGCACCCATCTCCAACGCCCAAACAGAGGAAAAGAAGCAGCATGAGCTCAAAAGAAAGAGAGACAGTTTAATGCAAATATACTGACAGGCAGAGGCAGACAGAGCCTTATACAGAGACAGTTTGGCCGAATGAGATCGGCAAAGAAAAAGCTTCATGTTCACTGCAACACCTACTGGAGTCCCAACTGTGATTATGAGAGGCGGATGGTCAAGCAGCTGAATGGAGTTCAATGCTGCAGTTGGCCAAACTAGGAGAAGTCTCTATATATGACTCTGGCTCATATGATAGACTGAGAGACATACAGATGTACAGACAGACGGTCAAGCGGTAGGTTCAGTGCTTATCTGTTTTTCCAAAGAGCATGTCAGACAGTAGAAAAACACCTCATGCAGCCTGAGAAGGTTTCAGAATGTTACTTTCTCACTTCGTCAGTGCTCGGTTTGTTTTCATTTTGTCTCCATGGTAAGAGTAAACTTTCGAGTATATGACGCCCACCAGTGTGACCAGAGAGGCCCGGAGGTCAGGGCACTGCTGTGTTACTTATTCCTCTCAACCATTTCTTTTCTGTCTCTCCCTCTCTCCCTGTTGGCTCTTTCAGCAGTGCTTGATGGAAAAACAATGATGGTTAAAGTACGAGGAGAAAAAAGGGCGCTGGAAGATAGAGAGGCAAAAGAACTGCTGATGAGAAGAGACTGCAACATAAATACTGGGAGAAGCTGTGAGGTAGATGACTGGTTAATGGTTCTTAATTCCCGAATTGAGGCCCAACTGAAGAGGCATTCACCCCTGGTATAATGAGCTGTAATCCATAGTGACACCTTGTGGCATTAAGAGCATCTTTTCTTCATATGTCATATGCTCACATCCCATTTAAGGGTGGAGGCTGATGTATTTTTTTAATTTTTAATTTAAAAATTCTTTACTAAAGAACTGAATGGATTAGAGTAAAATAGCTTATTGCCCTTTGTTTTTTCCCGACAAAAGTAAACTTAAAGGTTAATCTCTTTAATGGGACTTGCTCATGGAATTAACTAACTCAGCTTGAAATGAAATGAAACTGGATCCATAGATCACTTCTAAAGATCCAGAGGAATCTCTAAGATCCAACACAGCTCAGGTGAATGACGGCAATAAACAAAGACTTTTATCATTTTTATATCTCCACTTATTATTTGTGATATTTCCTTCGGATTTGCCTTTGCTGTCTTCTCATAGAATTGGTCAGGGAGTCAGTGGTGTCAATGTCAGGGTGTAGGCACACCATAATTCAACAGGGCACAAGTCTGGTTGCTTTAGAAAGAACTTTGGGTAGTGGATTAGAGTCTGTCCCTGAAACAAACTGTGGATAAGCAGCAATGCTGGGGGACAGGCCACTCTGTTTGGATAGCACATGGGCATCTGCAAGTAATGTGAATTTGGTGCTTTGGTCCAATCAGACAACCAACCCCTGGCAATGAAGAGGACATTTCCCTCATCTTAAGAGGTCATTAAAAAAAAAAAAAGGGTGATAATATAAAACAATTTCCTGAATTGTGACAGCTTCACTGCCAACTTAAACTTGTGGTCACTCATAGTATTACAATCCAAATCTCTTTCACACTGTTAACAAATTAATATAAATAATCATAGAGTAAAACTGTTTACAGGACAGCCACAACTACTACAAGGCCAATTTTACCTTAAATATTTTTTAAAACAATTTTCAGTCCATTTGCCCCAGAAAAGTATGACTATCCCAGCTGACACTGGACGAGTTGCAGGGTATAAACTGGACACTGCATCAGGTCATATGCGTACATGTTTGCACTGGCATAGAAGAGGAAAATACTGAAAAAAAAGTGGGGATTTTATTTCTAAAAAAATGTCACTATAAAAAGATTAATTTATACCCCTTGTAAGCTGTTATAAAATCCAGTTCTAGCTATGTGTTATGTGTGCAACTACGCTTGCTTACACACCGCTTGTGAAAAAATAAAAATGGTGCTCACAGATTTCCAATTTCCAATAAACATTCAAATTACTGTAACACAAAGTCAAAAGAGAGCCATGACTTTGATTTTCCTCCGGATTGTGGGTGTAAAAGCACACTTTACCCACTGTAAGCAGGTTAGAATGCGGACATTCACTGATAGCAGTAATGTCTACAACCAAAGAACATCTCAATACTCACAAATTTCTCACAAAAAATGGTTAAGCATTTTTATCACGATTTTGACCAAAGGGACTATAGATGGCATATTAGGGCCACAGTAAGAACAGAAACATTACTGTTAATTTTGAGAATAAAGTCAAAATCTTGAGATGAAACTCAAAAGACAAAAGCTAAAACACAATTTTGACTATGCAAGTTGTAGAGCGTATAGTAGCTGTGGCAGTGTTTGATTTGAAATGACAACTTAAATCTCAACATTCTGACTTCATTCTCAAAATATTATTTTAAATTTTATTTTAATAATATTTAATCTCAAAATCTCTTTCTGTAATCATTACAGAAAGCACTTAGAGTCCGTGGTAAATCTTTAACAGAAGAATCAGCATGCATTAGCTGAATGGTAGCATTTTATGGCAAAATCTTGGCCCACGTAAAGAAAGTGTTGTTTTGTTTCAGTTAATACAGAGGGAAAGATTCACCTTGACTGGCACATGCATAAAGAACCATGGCTGAATACTCTTCCAGGCACATTACAATATGTGTTAGCACCATACTTTCATTGTTGGTTCACCTGACCTCTCGTTTAAGAAAAACCCTTTCTGAAATATATATATATATATACATTTCTCTGGCTTAGGCTTGTGACACATTCGGATTCATATTTTCTGCATAAACCAAGCTGGAGTTGAGAACAATGGGAGATTTTATTTGACCACTGGATGCCTCCAGACAGCACAAAGTGATTCAGAGAACACAACCTGGGTCACATCAGACTCAAAGTTAATGCTTGGTCCTTCACATTCTCTCCCTGTTCCATTTGTTTGTCCAAATCCATTTTGTTTCCCATCAGGGGCTCAGCCACTACAGGATGGCTGCAAAATGTAAAAAGTATGTGTCACGCTGCTGTTGAGTAACAGATTTGGACATAACAAGCTATTCGAATTAAGGTAGAAGACTAGAAAAAGCAAGCAAATGAGCTAGCAGACCTAAAAACTTGCTTCATACTTGGACTGTACATCCCTCCTTCCACTCCTCTACAACCAACTTTACACCAAACCAATGTTCTACTTCCAGTGTTGATTTTTTTAACATGCTATATTATAAAGTGTTGAAGTGAAGGATATGTTTCCAAAGTACTTAAACAAAGGCCAGGTTCCTCCTACTGTCTGCACAGGGTGATTGTGACAATGAGGTGTCAACAGTGCTGCCTTGGGCCTCTCTCTGTATTTACACCTACATGTGATGAGAATGGTGGAGAGGAGGTCAGCATGAAATGGAGGAAGGGAAGGATGGACGGAAGGGAGCAAGAAAGGTAAAGAGAAGCAACTGAGAAGACGGTTGATGACAATCAAATGAAGAGACAGCACAAACACACACATGCATGCACGCAGTCACGCAGACAGGTATACGAGCACAGGTGCACACACTCACACGCCAACAGAGAATACACACAAGTCAAACTGCAGCTCTCGGATATGTCAGCAAAGAACACGTGTTCAAACAGGCTTTCACACAGACGTGCAGAACTGACATACAAAGAAATCAAGAGAAAAGATGGAAGGGTGATTGCTATTCTAGTAAGAAAATGGAGGATGACAAAAAGGGATGAGGTAAAGGACAACGTAAGGTCCAAGAAAACTGAGAAAAAAAAATTAAATGAAGAGAAACCTACTAAAGAAATCTTATCAGTATGCTACACAAGAGCCTGTATTTAGATCTGATAAAATCTAAATACCACTACAAAAGAACAACTCTACTTATGAAGAACAATTAGAAAACATTTCACATAATATTTCTGCAAACAGGGAACCTGTAATATCTCATAAATAAGGAAGAAAGACAAGAAAGAGAAAACTGCCATTGAGAGAGAGAGAGAGAGAGAAAGGGGTGAGGAAAAACAAAGTGGACAGAGAGAGAAATCAGGACTTTTTGGAGACGTCAGGGGGCCAAACTTGTGACGTTGGAGCTGGAAATACTGTTACAGAAATAACCAGTTGACAACAATTTCAGCACCGAACAAAAGTGAGAGAAGAGGAAGAAGGAAAGCTAGAAAGATAGAGGCAAAAGGAACCGTTTCTTTATAAAACTACATTCTTAAAAAGAGCAGTGTGTTATAGGGCTTTTATACTCGAAGGTTTACAGTATTGCTGAAGCCACATGGAAGCCTTTTGTTAATGATAATGAATTCTATGGCAGTGAAAAATATTTGTAGCATTTTCCAAAGTATGTAGAGACTCAAGAATGTATTAGAGAAGTACTACATTGTGTTGTTGTTCAGAGAATAGAAAGACACCTTTACAATAGAGATTTTTACAACAGAGGCAAACCACAGTAACTACGCTTGACCTCAGTCACGGACAAGAAATAACACATTGTGCAGGAGGAGCTGTTATCTGCTCTCTAAACTTCAGGATGCATCCGTAGCTTCTGAGAATTATGCATAACAAACTCCTTGTTTTTTTAAAATCTGAGTCACTTATAAAAGTGTTGCATCTTTTGCATCAGGGCACATCAGACAGAGAGAGAACAGTTAGCTCCCTCCTGCACTGACAAACAACAAAAACAGTCTCTGGCCTGGGACCAGGAGTGGGTTGGGACCAGACCAGACAATACCAGAACTACACAGCCGTGGCAGGATTGGGTGCTGTTTGAAAGGGAGAATAAGAGCAAAGAACAGAGGACACATTGCACACAACACGAGTAGCGAGCGAGCCGGAGGGACACAACCATAGAGAGTCAAAATACTGCAGTCCACGTGCCGTGCAGCTGTGTGGCAGTGTGTGGGTGGTTGAGTGGGTGCGAGTGTGTGTTTCTGTGTCTCTGAATGAGTGTGTGAGTGTGTGCATGTATGCACGAATGCTTCTGTATGTGTGTACATGCGTTCGGCGGACTCACTCCCAGGGGCTGGGCTGGTATTGGCTGTTGCAGTAGAGAGAGCTACGTGAGAGGGGGTAGAGATAGTGTTTACGTCGTGGAGCTGACTGAGCACAGAGGAGCGCCGTCTCACCGCTCCCTGAAACGAACCGCTTCGCTTGAACGTGCTCACTACCTCCATCTGCAGGACAGAGATACAAACAGCATCATTCAGTAAGGGCAGGAAAGTCCAGTCTGAGTGTGTGCGTGTGTCTTTGGTCCTTTTAAAAGATTCTCCTGTCACAGACAGAGTAAAAAATTCTCTGATTTCAGTGTATCATAACTGATTCATGAATATTACTAACAAAATCTGTGCATCTACACACTACGCACTCAGACCAAACCCTCTTAATGAAAAACTGGCCACTTTATGCAAAGACAGGCACTTAAGCAAAGAGTCTGGGCTGGCTCTCTGACACTCCTTAGGAGGAGACTGCTGTCGTTTCCCTGTCTTAAAGTCCGCTCTCACACAAAGTTGTGCAAGAATCAATCAAAGCAATCAAGCGAATCAGTGGCCTGTCTAGTTGCATAAGCTTGCGTACAACATGTAAATACTCACTCCTGCACGCACAAACATATACACACACATACACTCACACCATTTATCTCCTGTTATGTTTCTGAGCATCTAAAATAGCACTCTCAAGGTAGAGAAGGCCATTGTGTGATTGTGACTTTGTGGAACAAAAAGGTTAGCTGCGTTGGGGAGAGAGAGAAAAACAAAAACCTGAATCATTATGTTTGGCACAATTCAGAAGAGCACAACAGCATGGATGAGAGAGACTGACTTTTGAAGAGTAAGAACAAATCTAAAATTGTAACTCTCAAAGAAGAGTCAAATATGCAGCACTTCTTTCTTTCCAAAAGTCTCTTTAGTTAGCGTGTGACGGCCATGATACTAACAGTTTATTTAGGCAGTAAGAACACTCCCATAGTAATGTGGATTTTATCATGCTGCACATGATTAAAGAAGTGCAGCTCTTTGTGATTACATACCACATCTTTTAAAGATTCCCCAATCTATCTGTAATTAACCTTAAACAAACTGCTTGTGGTCATGACCAAGTGAAGCTTCTGGCTGACATGTCTAGAAATCTGTTGGTGAGACTTTTGGTTAGGGCCTGGTTAAACAGTACCTGGGTCTGGATACGGTTGAGGCCTCTGAACCAGAGGATCTGTCCACGGCGCAGCTCTCTTTCTGCACAGTCGATCTCCTCCTCATCCTCTGCCAGCTCCTCCCCTTCCTCCTCCCCTGGTTCTAGTCCCAACCCCGCCTCCTTCAAACACGGCAGTCGCTCTGCAGGAACTGTAGCAATCACCTGGAAGCCAGATTTGTAACAATGTTACTTGACCAGAACAAACCAGAGTGACAAAATAATGAGCAGCGTGTGTGCTTTTCCAACCTTAGTTCACATGCAGTGGTTTATTATTTAACTGTCAGTTTTAGCACAAAATAGCTCTGAAGTGTTCTCTCAGGCAGTGTGAATATATTTCCTTAGCCTCACCTTGGAAAAAACCAGGTCTGCCAGCCTACACTTGCTTAGTGTTGTTTGATTCAGCAGGCTAAAGAGCTACTTACCTGCCCCCAGAGCAGCTCTCCAACTCCCACAAACAGACACCAAAGCCACTGCTCGATGTTGAGAGGAGCACAGCTGAAGGGTTTCCCTCCAAACTGCACAATCACGATCTGCAGCAGAAACACAGGAAAAGAACTCATTACACATATACACAAACAAAGCAGAAAGCAGTGCTACACCATGTAGCTCTGCTCTATCCATCACTAACTTTCACACTTCTTAGCATATGACACAAGTCCCATGATAGGGGCAGAGTTCTCATGCCACCAAAACTTACAATCCCAACAAAAAGGGGAGTCCTAAGGGCTTAACACTGAGCCCTATTTCATCATGCCCAATTTCATCTAATCTTGCAAACTAATTAGGGTCGAGATTGGTTAGTACATAGATGGGTGATTACCGTTGAATACCAGAGCCTATTTGAGTGGTTGTGGCTTAGAATGGGTCAGCAAACAAAGAAAGTTTGTAATTGATCCTTGGCTCCACAAATCTATATGCTGAAGTATCATCAGGCAAAGTACTAAAGCAAGAGGTTCGTACGGAATCAGCCATTGGTGTGTGTGTGAATGTGAATGTTGTTGTTGTTTTTTCTACTCAGAGGACAATGTCTGAACATCAGGCTTTTCAATATGTTAGTGCTAACACTGATAAGTAAAAACCACAAATGATTATATTAAATAAAGGATGATATTACTTTCAGGTTGTGATTAATGTGGCAGAGGTATGTACACATACATATGAGGTCAGAATTACTAACCTCCCACCCAGAAAATGTCTGTTATTAAAGTAACTCTCAGGTGTTGTTAAATGGAACAAGAGAATTTCAACACAGCCAAATATCCTAGTTTTATGTGGATGCTTATATTATTTTACTTTGAAGACAGAAATACTTTTTTTTCCACAAAAAGCAATCATTTGCCTATCCTTTTTGCTCGATAACAGCCCGCAGTCATTTGTTGTCTCACTCATGTCTCCTGAGCAATCCACGCGGACTCTTCTTTGGTGAATCTCTCAAGCTCCTCCAGATTTTATGATCTTCTGGCATGGACCTTGGTCCACGAATTTTCAATGTGATTCAAGTCAGTGCTTGGTGCAGGCCAGCCAGTAATATTCACTTTGGTCTTCTGGAGGTATAATTTGGAACATTGTCGTGGGGGAAGGTGACAAAGTGACAACCCAGACCCAGTTTTGCTTCTGACTACTTAAAGCTTTCTTTCAAAATCTTTACATACAGTGGGGCAAAAAAGTATTTAGTCAGCCACCGATTGTGCAAGTTCCCCCACCTAAAATGATGACAGAGGTCAGTAATTTGCACCAGAGGTACACTTCAACTGTGAGAGACAGAATGTGAAAAAAAAATCCATGAATCCACATGGTAGGATTTGTAAAGAATTTATTCGTAAATCAGGGTGGAAAATAAGTATTTGGTCAATAACAAAAATACAACTCAATACTTTGTAACACAACCTTTGTTGGCAATAACAGAGGTCAAACGTTTACTATAGGTCTTTACCAGGTTTGCACACACAGTAGTTGGTATTTTGGCCCATTCCTCCATGCAGATCTTCTCGAGAGCAGTGATGCTTTGGGGCTGTCGCCGAGCAACACGGACTTTCAACTCCCGCCACAGATTTTCTATGAGGTTGAGGTCTGGAGACTGGCTAGGCCACTCCAGGACTTTCAAATGCTTCTTACGGAGCCACTCCTTTGTTGCCCGGGCGGTGTGTTTTGGATCATTGTCATGTTGGAAGACCCAGCCTCGTTTCATCTTCAAAGTTCTCACTGATGGAAGGAGGTTTTGGCTCAAAATCTCACGAAACATGGCCCCATTCATTCTGTCCTTAACACGGATCAGTCGTCCTGTCCCCTTGGCAGAAAAACAGCCCCATAGCATGATGTTTCCACCCCCATGCTTCACAGTAGGTATGGTGTTCTTGGGATGCAACTCAGTATTCTTCTTCCTCCAAACACGACGAGTTGAGTTTATACCAAAAAGTTCTACTTTGGTTTCATCTGACCACATGACATTCTCCCAATCCTCTGCTGTATCATCCATGTGCTCTCTGGCAAACTTCAGACGGGCCTGGACATGCACTGGCTTCAGCAGCGGAACACGTCTGGCACTGCGGGATTTGATTCCCTGCCGTTGTAGTGTGTTACTGATGGTGACCTTTGTTACTTTGGTCCCAGCTCTCTGCAGGTCATTCACCAAGTCCCCCCATGTGGTTCTGGGATCTTTGCTCACCGTTCTCATGATCATTTTGACCCCACGGGATGAGATCTTGCGTGGAGCCCCAGATCGAGGGAGATTATCAGTGGTCTTGTATGTCTTCCATTTTCTGATGATTGCTCCCACAGTTGATTTTTTCACACCAAGCTGCTTGCCTATTGTAGATTCACTCTTCCCAGTCTGGTGCAGGTCTACAATACTTTTCCTGGTGTCCTTCGAAAGCTCTTTGGTCTTGGCCATGGCGGAGTTTGGAGTCTGACTGTTTGAGGCTGTGGACAGGTGTCTTTTATACAGATGATGAGTTCAAACAGGTGCCATTCATACAGGTAACGAGTGGGGGACAGAAAAGCTTCTTACAGAAGACGTTACAGGTCTGTGAGAGCCAGAGATTTTCCTTGTTTGAGGTGACCAAATACTTATTTTCCGCCCTAATTTACAAATAAATTATTTACAAATCCTACCATGTGGATTCATGGATTTTTTTTCACATTCTGTCTCTCACAGTTGAAGTGTACCTCTGGTGCAAATTACTGACCTCTGTCATCATTTTAAGTGGGGGAACTTGCACAATCGGTGGCTGACTAAATACTTTTTTGCCCCACTGTATGCTTTTTTCTTCATAGTTCCTTCCACATTGATGAGATTCACAATTCCAACCGCTGAATAATATTCCCCCCACCGTGTTTCCGTGTAGGAAAGGTGTTCTTGGATTGTACATCTCGCTTTTCATTCTCCAACCAAAAGAGTGTGTCTATTCAATTCTATTCTATTTATACAGCGCTAAATCACAACAGTCACCTAAAGTCGCTTTATATTGTAAGGTAGACCCTACAGTAATACATACAGAAGAGCTAGCTCTATGGCTAGAATTCTAGTTTCAGCTCATCTTAACAATGGATGCATAATTGTTATGACTGCCGTCGTGTGCTGGGGTTCTGACATGTAAATGTGAGTGTGCAGGTGCGCCTCCAGGAGTGGTGGATCCCGAAGATGGTGTGCCCGGATTGGATGCTGCTCTGGAGGCGGAGTAGAAGATGGCGCGGTTGAAGACGGCAATCCATCCATCCTCGGTTTTACCCCAATCGGCTGGGGCTGCGTCATGCCCTGTGTTGCTTTGTGAATCCAGGAGGAAGTTGGGCACAGTTTTCTCATGTTTTGTTAGTCAGGAAGGTAAGTGATTATTGTTTGGTTATTTTTCTCTGGGGCTAGGCAAGCAGTTGCTCCTCTGAGTTAGTTTCCTTTTCTTTGTTATTTTGGCATGGGTCCACCCCAAAGCCTGAGTGACTCCTATGAAACCCGTTTTTGTTTCGTTCCTGTAAATAAACCATTCCTTATTTTAACTGATGGTGTGATGTGCTGCTTGGGGTCGAACTGGGGGTGGATCATTCCTCTTGCTGCGGTCGGGTCCCCTAGACCGGCCATAACAATAATCTTTTCTCAAGGTTGTCGATAGTATGCTGCAGTCTAACTTGAACTCATCTGCAGAAGTGGTTTTTTTTGGTCTTGTTAAAGGTAAACCTTGTTAGAGAAACCATAGTTGGCAAGCACAGCAGTAATGCATATCTTGTAGCTGATCACCAGGTTTGCACAGATCTTAAGAATGATTCTGGGAAACGCTCCAAATTCCTTAGTTGTCTTGGCTGCCATTTGACAGCTTAAAGCTTCAGCTCCCTCCACAGCTTTTCTACAGGACTGAGGTCTGACTTCTAGATAGACCTTTATGTGGTTCTTCTTTAGCCACTCCTTTGTTGGCTTAGTGGTGTGTTTTAGGTTACTGTCATGCTGGAGAACCCATCCATTGCCCATTTTCAGTATTCTGGCTCAGGTAATTTGTCCTGTACGCTTAGCACAAATACAGCCCCAGAGCATAATGGTTCTACCTCTGTGCTTGAGGGTGGGGATGATGCTCTTTGGATCATAAAAGCATTTATATTGCTTCATTTGACCACAGCACTTTATTCCAAACCTTCTCTGAATCATTTAGATGGTTACTGGCAAATTTAACACAGGCGACTGTGGCTCAAGAGATGGCAGTTCGTCTTGTAATCAGAAGGTTGCCAGTTCGAGCCCCGGCTCCGACAGTCTCGGTCATGGTGTCCTTGGGCAAGACTACTGGGCTCCGACAGTCTCGGTCATGGTGTCCTTGGGCAAGACTACTGGTGGCGCCAGTGTCCGGCAGCCCTGCCTCTGCGCCCCAGGGCAGCTGTGGCTACAATGTAGCTTGCCATCACCAGTGTGTGAATGGGTGGATGACTGAATATAGTGTAAAGCGCTTTGGGGTCCACAGGGACTAAGTAAAGCACTATACAAATACAGGCCATTTACCATTTTTTATATACATGTGCCTTCTTGAGCAGGAGGACCTTGTGGGTCTTGTCGCTGCAAGATTTCAATCCATTATGGTTTTTTCATCATTTGTCTCTGCTGTAGTAAATAGGCAAATATCAGCAAATAGGTTTGATAATAAATAATATCAACTCATTAATATTGTTAGATTTGTATTGTTGATTGTCATTTATGCTTAGAAATATTTAACCATATATGCTTAGAGGTGTATAATCATTTGTAGATAGAAAGGATGTCTCATCCTATTAACTCTGTGTAGAGGGGGGTGCATACATTCCTCTACTCAGAGTGTCCTGGCATGGATCACACTCCCTAGGAGAGTTTATCTTCTCCTTATTGATTTATGGTATAGCAAACACACGTATATCTGTTTGAGTATAAGAGCCTTTTGTTCAGACGTCCTGGCACCAGCCTTTGGGGAGTCTTCACAGGGTCACATCTTGACCTCACACACACACACACACACACACACACACACACACACACACACACACACACACACACACACACACACACACACACACACACACACAGTATTCTTTATTCACATGTATACCTATGTAGACGTCATATGTTAATGAACCTATGCATATTCATGTAACCTCAATAAAAGAACAGTGGTACGGGAGAACGGACGAGAGCAACTGGGGTCAAGCGAAGGAACGGCGTTTGTCCGGTCTCTCCCGTGCACGAGAAACATGAAGAACTTTGCCTACTCGTGTCTTGCGTAATTGTCTTGTGTAATTATATTGTCCTTAACGTTCCAGCGGATAGGTTCAAGCTACAAACCTATCAAATATACTGGCCTAAAATGTATAAGGCCATCTGCACCCAAAAGCCTGTATCAGGCCAGCTCTGATAAAATGTCCTTTATTTCAGGACATTTTATCAGTCTTGCAGTCTTTTGTACAACACAAAAGACTGCAAGTGTTTTAGTCTTATTGCTGCAGGGAAAACACTCAACATTGACAAATAGAATATGTTCCTGCTGCAGTGTGCTGATTTAAACGAATGAGATTTGAGTTTAATGGAGTATATAGTCACTGAACACTTTAGTAATTTTTTGTATTTCCCAGATTTCTTTGAGTGTGGATTCTTCTGATTCCAAAAACAATCAACTGGAGAAGAGGCTTGCAGTTGCCCTTTACTGGGAGATGAAGCTTTTTTGTTTGTTTGTTTTATAGAAACAGGAAAACATGGAGTGGGCTTTGAGAAGAGTGAGTGAAATCATATGACCTCCATATATGTGAAATATATTACTTTAACTTATCTTCAACCATCAGATGTACTGCTCTTGTGTCACCCTGCAAATATTTGTTGGTTTCTAAAAGCACACTTAGATCAAGTGACACGAGTTAAAACTTTGCATGAACTCTGAACTCTTCTACAAGTACAACCTCTTCTACTTTTTCCAGATTATCTGTGATACAGATAAAAACATCAACATTACATAATCATACAATGCTGCTCTTAAAACTGGATTTTACCACTACTTGAGTTGTGGAAACTTCTGGACCCCTGGAGATCTGTGACCCCTGGGCAGATTCATCTTTGGTAACTCAGACTTGATTGTAAGCTGAGAACAGGGAATCTCTGCCATATTAGGCAGAGCAGTCAGTCTGCCCCAACTTACATTACTGTGTAAAAAGATGTATATAATGTATAGAACTAAACTTTAAGAGTAATTATTCCAAAACAATATATGTGGCTTGCTCAAACCACTTCTTTAAGCTCAAAGTAAAGCAGCACTCTTATGTCCTCTAAGGTCTACATGCCTCAGTGGATGTACCAACAGCACTTGATCATTTACACGTGGAATAAGGCTTATCAGTGACACTGCCATCTTTGGACCAACCCAGAGAGTCAGAAATCACACTGTGAATACGATCCATCATATCACATATAATATCATTTTGTAGCTTTCTTACTTATTTCTTCCTCTTTCACCTCTCTCAAGCTGCTTCCACTCTTCAGATCTCTCTGATTTTATTTTAATACAAATCTGTTTTTTCATCACTATTATACCCCAAATCCCTGCTCCTCCCCTCAAGCCCCCCCTCTCTTGTTTTTCTCTACCCAGGGTAACAACAAGCACCGTAGAGTTCTGAAAATATTCTTCTTCTTTCTTCCCTCCTCTCAGTCTCTCTTTGTTTTCTTGTCTGTATTTCTGTGTACACAGAGTTCCTTTCTCATTGCATTGCTAATGTGTTCAGCATGAGTCAATTGATCCAAATATGGACTGAATCTATAAAAGTGACCAAAACAGCAAAATAAATGACTAAAATATAAAACCCAGTTACAGTCTCACTTCTTTTGGGAACATTACTTTTTACCCCAAACTAAACTATGTTGTAATCCTTTACCAAACTGTTGAGAAGAGACATTCATTTATGTCTCACTATAAATAATTATGATACAAAAAATAATTTAGAGTTCTGGATATGGAAATGTTAAAATAAATCACATGTCAGTGACATGCCATTTATGTAATGAAGTTCCAGTAAAAAAAACATGTGTTTTGTAGACTATGAGCTTCCATTGCTAGTCTTGCATCTTAGAATAGAACTTAACTGAACCAAATGCAAATGGTCATTTTTAATAAGAATTCATCCCTCATACGGTTATTATAAAGGTGAGAACCTTAGCCATAAATCCAACCCAAGCTATTTTTGTAGCATGCTGTAAACACTTTAATTTCATGGACTTAAGTGTGACATTTTAACACTGGAGTCTGTGAGGTTTGATTCACTCTTGAAACAGCCACAAGTGGTCATTGGAGGAATTAGTTTTTGGCACTTGAATAACACAGTATGCTGTACCATAAGAAGGACAAAACATCAGCGGCTCAAAATTTCCTCTATGAAATACTAAAAGGTGTTAAAGGATTAACCTGACCTGCACAGCAAAAGTTCCCAAAACAATGGAGCAGAAGATTGGGTTAGAAAAAATGCCATCAAAAACATTTCTCTCTCCATGGATTTTGCGAGCATTGATCTCGTTGAAAAGCTGCATGAGGACAAAGGTGTTGAAGATAATGGTGTAGTGCTCAGAGGGCGGGGAGTGAAGCGGAGCATTACGACCACTGTCAATGTTGAACATTCGTTCGCCTGGAGAGCACAGAAAAAAGGAAGAAATAAAAGAACATTCAGACTTGGTCTTAGTAGTAAGATTATAGACAGGTTTAGGTTAGGGCTAGCATGGCCAATTAATTCGGGATGTTACCATGCTGCCAAAAAACAATTTTAAGTACATAAAGTCACAAAGAAAGGTGCAGTTGAGTGTGTTATATTATTCTAAAAATTTTCTAAGGTTTTCTTCCATATTGCCAAACCCTACTTCTGAACTCGCTAGTCCTCAGTGCAACACAATATTTTACCTCAATGATATAACACACTGTTGGCATTAAAGAAATTGTTCATATTTATTTGATAGATTCCAAACTGAGCATGTAAATGGGAATTTTCTTCACACATAAAAGTTATGGAGTTCCACAGGGTTCTGTGCTGGGACTAATATTGTTTCACTTAGACAATATTATTAGAAAAAATTATAAATTTTCATTCTTTCTCCATGAAACCAGATGATACAAATCAGCTAGTAAAACTACAGGTATGTCTTAAAGCCCTAAATGCCTGAATTTACTTCTTTAAAAAACTGAATGGCAATGGGCCTAGAAAGAACAACCATGTATTAGCTTATGCAGTGGCTCCTTTTAAAATCCAGAATTGAATTTAAAATCCTTTTCCTCATAAATTTTTTTTTAACAAGTCATACTTTAAAGAACTCATAGTACATTATTATCCAATCAAAGCACCAAGAATGCACGCTTACTTGTAGTTCCTAGAATTTTTAAAAGTACAAAGGAAGACAGAGCCTTTAGTTGAGGCTCCTGTGGAATCCAGTTTGGATGTGGAAGAAATACACTCTCTAATTTTCTGATGAGAAACTTGCCTTTTTGATAAAAAGTTATTGTTAGGTGACATGATAGGTGTCCTTTGTGTCTCTCTGTTCTCTTCCCTTTCCCCTCACTCTTAACTGGCCATGGTAAATGATCGCCCTACCCTGACCCTGGTTCTTCAAGAGGTTTCTTCCCGTTAAAAGGCAGTTTTTCCTTCCCATCAAATGTTTCCTAACAGGGGATGTTGCTATTTCTTTCTAATATTGTCGTACATATTAGCCTACAATACAAAGTGTTTTTAGGTGACTACTGTCGTATATTGGGAATATAGAAATAAAATGTAATTGAATTGATTAACCTCTTAAGCCCCAATGCCCCCCTGATACGGGGGCAAAAGGCAGGAGATCAGTTAGGCTTGGGGCTTAAGAGGTTAAGGTTAGCATAAAGGGAAGGATATCCTTAAGTTATACCCTTAAGTATCCTGAGCCTGTGTATCAACCAGTACTCAATCTGAGTATATAGCCTGTATGTGTGTTTATTTTTAAGTGTATTTCTGTACCTATGAACAGCAGGGTAAAGATGATGACCAGCTGGTACACTCCATGGCCCAGGATGTTCTTCATCATGGTCAGTGAAATGAGCGGGTTGTTCCGGCCATAAGGCTTTCGTAGCAACAGGGCCTCAGTGGGGGGCTCGGTAGCAAGGGCCAGAGAAGCAAACGTGTCCATGATCAGATTTACCCACAGCATCTGCACCGCCTTCAGGGGAGAGTCCTGCAGAGAGATTTGCAACCATGGGTTGGTATCACAAATCGTGCATAAAGTTCTCCTGCAGTAATTTATTTCTTCTACAGTTGGAATTACTAATTATTTTATTAATTGTCTATGTGTGTCTGCGTGGTAAAAGTAATCTAAAAGTGACTGTAAGGTTGCTGAGGACAGACTGTCTGCAGTTAAATTCGTTTTGTATTTTCCATTTGTTTTTATTTAGTTTAACATTTTTATCGTCAGTTAATTTCAGAGTAGGTTTACTAATTTAACTTTTGTTTTTATATGTGTGTGTAGGTTCTCGGTCATTCTGTCATGAATCGCTGTACGGTAGGCAGGAGTTGGACCCAAAATGCAGGCACTCAGGCACGAGGTTTAAACACAAAGAACTCAGCTTTATTTGCTGGCAGGAGTTAGGATGCCTGGGTCGTTGACCCAGGGTTTTTGAGTTTATTATATTATTTATCATTTCTAATCTTGGGTTTCTTTGTTAGAGTTCTCTTTTATGGTTTATGTCTCTGTGCATCGTTAGTTGCTGTCTCCCCTGTCTGCGATATCCCCGTATCCAGTCAATGTCTGTGTCTGTCCTGGTCCCACGTCTCTGTTCCCTCTGTTGCAGTGCCTGCGTGTGAGTCTGTGTCTTTAGTTCAGTCTGTGTTATGTTTCCTGTTTTATTTTGAAGGTCCATGTCTGATGTTAATGTATCTGGTTTCGCTTCCCCTTGTCTCGTTAGGCCTGATTTGCCCCAGCTGTGTTTCCCTCCTGTTACCCATTCCCTGCCTGATTGCTCCCTCTGTGTATTTAAGCCCTGTGTTTCTCTGTGTCCGTGTCGTGATCTACCCTCATTCATGCTGTGTGGCCTGAAAATATTCCTGCCCTGCCCTGCCCTGCCCTGCCCTGCCCTGCCCTGCCCTGCCCTGCCCTGCCCTGCCCTTCCCTTGCCTGCCTGCCTGCCTGCCTTTCCTGCCTGCACACAGCCGGACAGCAGGAGAAAGTCATACAAAAGCAAACTAAACTGGAAACTCACAAACTAAACTCACAGTGAGACACAGGGATATCCCAAGGTAAGTTTTCTGTTCCACATTCGGAACAGAAAACAAAAGCAGTGCACAGTAAACACCGGAGCCCAAGAAAACAGCCCAAACACAGTTCAGTTCAGGGGGCCGACCGTGCGGACGGCTACGGCGGCGGCGTGGAAACAGTTCAGGCGGCTGACCGTGCGGACAGCAACGGCGGCGGCGACTCAGACGAAGGAGATCTTGGGGAAGAGCTGGCCATGCAAGGTGTGGACGAGGAAGTGGCGAGTCAACCGCAGGACCAGACCACACGGCAGCTTAGCAGCTGCGGGACCAGAGGAAGCTGAAGCTGACGCTGCAGACGAAGATCTTCATCTTCGTCTGCAGCCTCGGATGAGGCTGGACCAGACGTGGATGAAGACTCGGATGAGGCTGGACCAGACGAGGATGAAGACTCGGATGAGGCTGGACCAGACGAGGATTAAGCTGGACCAGGCCGTAGCATCTTGGACCCTCCAGCGGAGACGAGGAGGTTCTGGCCAGGCTGACCTGAACCCCCAGCGGAGACGAGGAGCGGCTGGAGAGGTTCCCCTGAACCCCCAGCAGAGACGAGGAGCGGCTCAAGGGGTTCTCCTGAACCCCCAGCGGAGACGAGGAAGTGCTGGCCGGGCTCACCAGAACCCCCAGCGGAGACGAGGAAGAGCTGACCGGGCTCACCGGAACCCCAAGCGGACGAGGTAGATGGCGGCGCGGGAGCCGCAGAGTGCTTAATCTGCTCACTCGAGCCTCCAGCAGGAGCAGATGCAGGGCTAGAGGGTGTGGGGACCCCTGACTGAACATTAGGCTGACTAGGTGGGTGAGTGTGTGGCTGACCAGGGAACTGAATTGCTACAAGGGACTGAACTGAAGTCTGAACTGGCACAGGGGACTTTGGGGTCCCTAAGGACCCCAAAGCGCTTTACACTACATTCAGTAATTCACCCATTCACACACACATTCACACACTGGCAATGGCAAGCTATACTGATGGCTGTAGTGATGGCTGATGGCTGTAGTGAGAGTGGTGAAAATGGAGTAGGTGGTGGAGTTGATGACTGCACAGGAAAATGAACTAGGGGTGACTGCACAGGAAACCGAACTAGAGGTATTAATGACGATTGGGGAGAAAGTGGAGCTGGTGGTTGAGTAGATGACTGAGCTGGAAACTGAGCGGCGACTGGGCGACAGACTGTACTGAAGGAGACTGAAGTGCTACAGGGAACTGAACTGGTGGCTGCTGAGCTGCAGGAGACTGAACTGGGGACTGTAGTGACGGTTGTGGTGACAGGGACATGGGAGACTGAGCTACAGGGAGTGGAGACACTGAAGACGGAGTTATGAGTAGCAGGGCTATAGGCTGTGCTGCGGGCAGCAGTGACGATGGTGGTGGAGGTGTAACGGGTGGAGGAGTGGCCGAATTGGTTGCGGGCCGGGCGGCTAATGGCTCAGCCACAGAGTGCATTAATGGCAGGGCTATAGGTTGAATGACTGACTGAGTAGCAGCCTGAATGGCTGAGTGTAGTGATGGTTGTGGTGGAAGAGAAGCAGCTGGTAGTGTGGATGATGGAGCTAAGGGCGACTGAGTGGCAGACCGAACTGATGACTGAAGCAATGGTAGAGGTGAAAATGGAGCTTGTGGTGGAGTTAATGACTGTGCTAGCGGGGACACAGGAGACGCAGCTAAGAGAGCTACAGGAGGCTGGGCAGCTAAGAGAGCTTCAGGAGGCTGGGCAGATTCACATTACTATCCGTAGCACAAAACACAACCCCTGAATGAATAGTCCCACGGTTCGACACAGAAAAAGAGAGTTTATGGGAGTGAGGAGAGAAAGTCAGGAGAGAATGGAGCCAGCTAAGAAGAGGAGGATGTCCTCCCCTGTGTGGGAACATTTTGATTTTATTCCTCCCAACAAGGTATGTAAATTTCTACAGAAGATGTATTTTCATAATACTGATGGTGCAATACAATTTATGTTAAGGGGCTTTACTTTTGTACAAGGTGAAGTGTTTGCTATGTGCCAGGGAGCTGGGATATAACAACATCAGATGTGCACCTTGTTAGGCCTCTGGCTTACCACCACATATTTTAAACGCAATGCAGGTTTCTGTAGAGGAAACCCTAGATGTGCCATGGGCACATTCTTTACATGGAGGAAGGGGAAAGTAAAACTCTTGGCTCTTATAAAGGGACAGCACCTAGCCACTGGTACAGACACCAACTAGGGATGAACAGAATGACAAACAGTGCTGAGGAGTAACTAGGGATGGGTACCGGTATCCGGTGCCATGATGGCACCGGTTCTGACATAAACGGTAGTAACCAGACCGAAAAGCAGCACACATTTCGGTGCTTTATTTCGGTGCTTTATTTCAGTGCTTTTTTTTTCTGAGCTGTGATACACTTTAGATTCTAGCCAATCATTTTACGTTTCCGAGGACAGTAGGCAGGTCCAGGTACGTACGTACGTTCTTTTAGAGCAGAGCTACAGATTAAAAATGCCCTAGGCGAAGCGGTCAAAAGTCTGGCTGTACTTCACAGCAAAAGATGCAAACTCAGCAGCAACAAGTGCTTTAAGCTGATACTGTGATACTGTCAAAGGAGGTAACACCTCAAATCCGATGAAACACCTGGCGACGCATAGCGTTTTTTTTTAAAAGCCGAGAAATGCGCCGTATTTGATAGCTTGCTGCGAGACCTCACACCGTGCACATCTACTGCGGGTGGGTTGCCAGTTATCGGACCCGGAGCAACATCCCCCAAAAACCCGAAGAATAAAGTCCTGGCCCCTAGCCCTGCCAGTGTAGCAGAAATGATGACGGATGATGATGGCAGCAGCCGCCGTTCTTCTCTGCGTGAGTAGCTTAATGTTGTTCGTGTGTAATTTACGTTGAGTAGGCTATTAAATTAATGCATGTAAGGTGAACTAACAAACATCATCATAGCTACATGCGGCTGTCTTCTTGTTTGATGGCAGACACTCCCTTCACCATGGCCAAAAAGGCTAAAATGACCAAAGAAAAAGTGGAAAACAGTTAAACATGAGAGGTTTTTGGACAAAGTTTGTGTTTTTTCCATTGTTTAAGCACTGCTTCCAGCCAAGAGTGATACCATATATGCCCCATAGCTGCAGAAAAGGCTAACATTGTTATCGTTTTACAAAAAAACAGCTGAACATGAGAGGTTTTTGGACCAATTTTGTGTTCTCCATTCTTCAAGCACCGGTTTGAGCACCGTTTAAGCACCGGCACCGTTTCAAAAGTACCGGTTTGGCACTGGTATCGGATAAAACCTAAACAATACCCATCCCTAGGAGTAACACAATACATGTACCGGCGTTACGTATTTAAAATACAAAATATGAGTAACTGTAGTGCGTTACAGTTACCGTTTAAATAGGTGATAATTAGAATACAGTTACTTTGTTGAAATAAACGGTTTATACGGCAGTCTTTTCCTGTTTCATATGTTAGGCTCTTAGGCTCCCTCTTTAATTTTGGATTCTTAAACGCATTGCCAGAAACCCAAAGAAAACATGCGAGAGGCTCTAGTGTAAGCATCCTGTTAATGTTGGTGGCATCAGTTATAAATGTGTCACTTCAGTCTCTTTGATGTACTATTGCTTGCTGTGTGATTTCTTACTATTACTGAAGGCTACTCACCACCGAGCTAACATTGTTAGCTGGCGTTAGCTAAGGTCAGTTCACAGACTACAGACTGTTAGACTTGATGGACAGCATTAACAACCTGCTAGCTGCAAACAATCATGTAGAGTTCTGAAAGCAGACAAAAAGAAAACATATTACTGATGAAAAGGTTTTCTATACGAAATCACTGCAAGAAGTGCAGCCTTACCTACTGTTTTTTTTACTGTTACTTATTATTTATATCTTTAACATGTTTCTTTCCACGTGTTTCTTTTTCCATAGCCGACAGCACCTCTGTCACTGTGGACGGGTCACTGTCACATGTTGAAATGTAAACTGATGCAGTTTTAGAATGCTCAAAAACAGCTGAATTTAATTTTTTCATCTAGATTTTAATAGTACAGAATATAGCCATTTTTAAATATGTTTCCAGCTTGTTTCTAATGATATGATACAGTATGAAAGCATGTAATGTGAGATAAAAAGATATATGATCTGATACTCTTTTGCAAACTGACCAGAACCATTGGTGTCCTATAATAGTCCACTCTCAGTGAAGTAGTGTGTGTGGCTGTCATCTCCAAGAACAGGAACTATTCTTTGAGAACTAGCCTTCTTTCTAGTTACAGCACCTCTTCCATTGTGTCTGCCTGCAATGGCAGATCTAGAAAATTGTACTTTACATTGGGTGGGGGCAAATCAGTCTAGGCAGGGTGGCACATACCTCTTAGTGAAGTATGTGGAAATCTGCCTGGTCTCCTCTGAGTTTCAGCCATGACTTAGGGACTGAAAGCAGCAGTTGCCCAGCTGACCGGAGGGAACTAGTGGTTACATAAGGCTTCAACAAATCTGACAAATAAACGGGGCCAAACCATTTAAGGATTTAAAAATCAATAAAAGAACTTTAAAACTGATCCTAAATTTGATTGGAAGCCAATGTAGAGAGGCCAAATGTGGTCGAACTTTCTTCTACCAATTAAAAATCAAGCCACAGCATTTTGAACTAATTGTAAGACCAGCCCCTATTAAAATGGAATTACAGTAATCCAGGCGTGAAGTAATAAAGGCATGAATTACAGTTTCTAAGTTACATTTGGAGAGAAAGGGCTTGCCTTCGATAGACGTCTGAGGTGGTAGAATGCTGATTTTACCACCCCATTCATGTAGTCATCAAAGGTAAGTGCAGAATCGATCTTTACTCCAAGATTTATGTTTGAACTATTCAAATGAGAGGTCAGAACAGCGAAATCAACATCTGGAGGGTTGGAAAATTGATTTGGGCCAAGTAAAATCGCTTCCGTTTTACGATCGTTAAAATTAAAACTTTTGTTAGACAGGTATGATTTAAACCTCAACAGTGCCAAGTCAGAAATTCCCACACAATGGTGAAGGTGGGAGATCAATAGATTGTGATCCACTGTGTCGAAGGCAGCGGTCATGTCCAATAAGACCAGCACTGCATATTTACCACGATCAGCAGCTACCAGAACATCATTGATAACTCTTACAAGGGCTGTCTCCGTGCTGTGAAAAGGCTTAAAACCGGATTGAAAAATTTCAGACAACTGGAAGTCATTCAAGTAGTCCATCAGCTGAGTATAAACAATCCTTTCCAAGATCTTACTTAGAAAAGGAAGCTTAGAGATAGGTCTAAAATTTGACATGATTGAGGTATCTAAGCCAGGTTTCCTAAGCAAGGGATGTATAACTGCATGCTTAAACTCACTAGGTACTTGACCAGACAGAAGAGTAGTGTTAATAATGTTCAGAATTTGAGGTCCAATAATACGAAATACCTTTTGGAGAAAGCGGGGAGGAACCACATCATTCGGAGAACCACACGGTTTAGCATTTAACACCAGTTTCTCTAAATCAGGCAGAGCAATTGGTAGGAAGGTGGATAGCAAACATGAGCACGAAACATGCTTAGAAGGGTCGGCAATAGGAGTTGGAGGTCTCATGCTTTCAACCTTGTCCACAAAGAAATTAATAAACTTATTACACAAAGCCTCAGAGGACGGCACGGAAGCATAGCAAGTACAGAATTTATAGTGTTATACAGAACACAAGGGCTATGCCAGTTTTCTTCCGAGTGGCTGCTACTCAGAAGAAAAAACAAACAAAAAAGAAAAACAAAATTAAGTGCACGGTGAAAACTAAATGTCTGAGATGACCTTTAGTACAAATGTACAAGTTACGTCTGACCCAAAAGCTCAGACTGCTTTCAAACATTGTTTCAGAGCATTTTTCTACACTTGGCTACCAATCTAATTGTTTGCAACATTGGCCAAATTCAATATAAGCATCAAGATGCTTGGAAGCATGATAGTTCCTTCTTCGTAATTAAAGATTGTTAAAGTTGTTCATAATACAGAAATACAAACATGTAGTCACTAGGGGTGGGCTTAAAAAATCGATTTTCCCAAATCAAAACTATTTTAGTTTGAATAATGCGATATCGATTCATTAAATCCTGTATAAATGTATTTTGCCAGAAACACCAGAATCTCAGGTTAAAGCTGACAAAACTATTTCAACAACCATCAAACAGCTAAAACAGCAAATAAGAGCAGGTAAACAGATTCCGCAAAAAGATGTAAACACAAAGCGCGGATCTCGCCGTTCACCCGGTGGCACATACGCGACACGCCATTGGGTGCCGAAAGTCGACATGTCACAGATTCTGAAACTGCAGGTTTTGTCACTCTCCCACCAAAATTCACTGAACCAGCAGCAATAGAAGATCAAAACTACGCTTCATGTTTGAAAAACATTAACATGATTTCTCTCTTGCTTTTGCTGTTCTGCTTCCACCAAGATAAAAATCATACTTCCTGCACAGCTATGTGTAGACCAGTTTACCATCAGAAATCTGTTTTCTGCATTATTCGTTTGCTTATCAAACACCAGTCTACGTTGTGCACAGCACTGTCGCCCGCTGTGTTTTTTTATTCAAAAATGACCTCCAACTAGAAAGTCTAATTTCTGCTGTTCAATATTGAAAAAAGTTTAGTTTTTACAAAATATGCCTAATTGCAAAATACTTACCTCTGCCTCTAATAAAACCCCTGCAAAAAGCCAGGCCAGGAAAATCTCCTTTATGTTTTTCTATGCTTTATCCTCAGTTACTTTGACACAATTTTGACTGTCTGAGTCAAAACTGAATCAAATCAAATCAGTTATAGAAATAGAAATCGATACCCAGCCCTAATAGCCCTATTACATAACTGTGCATTTCTAAGTTGATCATCATTACTTGTCAAACATATAGAAATGTTTCCAAGTGTCAGGACATCACTGCTTATATAAGCTTGGTGTACAAATGCATAAAAAAGCATTGTGCATTACGTTTGCCCTAGCAGGTATAAGTGAGCGACATTTACAGAAGTGATATCTGTGTGTGTGTGTAGGAAGGCACATGTGTCAGCATATATGTGTATTCATCTGTCTGTCTACCTGGGTGATACAGGCCCCGGTGAAGGCCACGATGACAGCCACTACGTTGACTGTGAGCTGGAACTGTAGAAACTTGGAGATGCTATCGTAGACGTTTCTTCCCCACATCACTGCCTTGACAATGCTGCTGAAGTTGTCATCAGTCAGGATAATGTCAGACGCCTCTTTAGCCACGTCCGTCCCTGCGATACCCTGACAGAGATTGAGACAGAGTGAGGGGGAGTCAGAGACTCATGACATGATTCATGCAAGCATTCAAGCATCCAAATTACTTTGGAGTGCTACTGTCTCAATATCATGCTGTCCTGCCTCCAAGTGCTACCACTTGGCATGAGTAAGAGCTGTGGCCAAAATAAAATGCACACTACTCAAAACACTTGTTATTACAAAGTACAATGGAAAATACTCTGTCCTTTACAGATTTATAATAGATGTATTTTATACATCTTGAATCATAAAAAGATTTACTTCAAAAATACAGAATAAGAGACTGATTACTACAAAAAATGTCATGACAGAAGCACATTAATCCCAAATAAACACTAATGGTGAACAGTATCTCAGGTTACCATGGCAAAGCCCACATCAGCCTTCTTCAAAGCTGGGCCGTCATTAGTTCCGTCTCCTGTTACTGCAACAACCTGCCTCTGTTCTACAACGCTGCTATCAATGATGCCTGGGTGCAAACACAAAGGAGGAAAAAAAACAGTTTTAATTGGCAGTGAATCGGTTTGTATATGAGTGTGTGTTTTGGTTTATGGACTCACCTTTAACCAAAGTGTGTTTATCAGTTGGTGAGGACCGAGCCAGCACGCGCAGTTTGGGCCAGATTTTATCGATACGCTCCTGTTCAATCTGTTAGTTTAAAACAAAGAAAAGCCATAAACTAGTCTCTGCTTTAACTACATGTCACTGTGGATTCAAAGCGTTAAACATGTTACAAAGGTGTGACTGACAGAAAAAAATAATAAGGAGAAGAAGCACTTGATTCTTATATACTGCCCTCCCTCATTCAGTGTAACCATCCTGTACCCTTGTATAGTGATCACTTACACACAGCATTTTTAAGTATACATTTAAATTCATACTCCATAGAAAACTAGAGCCACAGCACTAATCAACAGCCATCTATCCCATTAAGCATTCTGCTAAATTCAAAGCCTAAAGCTAAATAGGCGGGATAAAAGCATTGCCCATACAATTTTTTGCCTTTTATTGTGTACACTAACTACAGTGGATACAGCCATGCCAGAGGTAATCTGAACCTCTTTATATTGGTTGCAAACCTAAATAGCTTTCCTTTGATAATTTAACTGATTTTAGATGCCATCTTGGTGCAAGTGGACTATGAAAATAGAGTAGCTAATATTCTGTGTGCTGCATCCTGCATGCTCTGTCTAGGCATCTACCTCGCACAGTGTACTTCCTATAATTAGAATGCATCTGACTCCTAGTGTGTTTCATTTTAGATTTGTGAATTATTTGTGATTTGTGAATAGTTTCTCCTCCTGTCATGGTTTGGCAGCCCTCGCCAGTCGACCTTCACCCGATGTGTCTGTGTATTGTGTTTTGTTTTGGTCTTGGCTCCCCTCTGGTCCTCTATTTCCCTGTTTGTGTGTATTTGTTTTTGGACGTGTGTGTGTTTCCGGAAGTCCGGTTGCAAACGTCTGCAGACCCTGAAGATTTCCTGCGCTGAAGTCAGCCACACCTACTGCTCATCAGTTCTCGTCAGCTGCAGCTGCTTGTCATCGCGGGCAGCCTCCCTACTTAACTGTGTGGCTGAGCTTCAGTCGATGCTGGATTGTTGAGTTTAGTTGTCAGTATAGCCCCGGCTCAATAGTGAAAACTTTGTGTGTATATCTGTGTGTTGCTCGCTAGACTAATCATTGCGTCTTGTCTTGCCAGGATTTGGGATTGGAGCCCCTGTACAGATTGAAATTTGGAGTTTCCCGATACACGCCACAGACATGAACACTGTGTGGGATTTGGGAGAAATCGCCACGGGGGCCACAGTGCGGGGATTGTCACATTGTTATTCACCTTTGTTCACTGTAAATAAATTCACTGTCTCTCTTTTGGAAAAGTCCTGTGTTTGGGTCAGATTCTTACCACAAATGTCACACCTCCCAAATGTCATAAATTGACTACAAATTTATGACAGAAAGTTTTTTAGAAAATTGAGCCACCTATGACTTGTCAGTTTATCAGCATATTTTACATATTGACACATTAAATAATCAGGCCCCATCTTATCTTAATGACCTTGTAGTACCATATCACCCTATTAGAGCACTTCGCTCTCGCTCTGCAGGCCTACTTGTTGTTCCTAGAGTATTTAAAAGTAGAATGGGAGGCAGAGCCTTCAGTTTTCAGGCCCCTCTTCTGTGGAACCAGCTTCCAGTTTGGATTCGGGAGACAGACACTATCTCTACTTTTAAGATTAGGCTTAAAACTTTCCTTTTTGCTAAAGCATATAGTTAGGGCTGGACCAGGTGACCCTGAATCCTCCCTTAGTTATGCTGCAATAGACGTAGGCTGCCGGGGGATTCCCATGATGCATTGAGTTTTTCCTTTCCAGTCACCTTTCTCACTCACTAATAGACCTCTCTGCATTGAATCATATCTGTTATTAACCTCTGTCTCTCTTCCACAGCATGTCTTTTATCCTGTCTTCCTTCTCTCACCCCAACCGGTCGCAGCAGATGGCCGCCCCTCCCTGAGCCTGGTTCTGCCGGAGGTTTCTTCCTGTTAAAAGGGAGTTTTTCCTTCCCACTGTCGCCAAAGTGCTTGCTCATAGGGGGTCATATGATTGTTGGGTTTTTCTCTGTATCTATGAAGCGCCTTGAGGCGACTTTTGTTGTGATTTGGCGCTATATAAATAAAATTGAATTGAATTGAAATTGAATTGAATAAATACAAGCTTATATATAATAAACCCGGATTAAAAAGATGCATAAATAGTAAAAGATAAGTAAAGTCTGAGAATATAAATACCAAAGAGTAAAATTCATTTGTTCAATTTTCTTGTATATTAAAAAGATCAAAGTTCATGTAAAATGATTAAAAACATGTTTGCATTGTTTAAAATAAGTTATCTTTCTTTTATTGGGAATTGCTTGTGAGAACTGTAATTTCCTACGGGGATATGGTCTATGAAGGTAACACAGGGTGGAGAAAGAAAAGGAGAAATAAAAAGACAAGGCAAGAAGAGAGGGCGGTCTTGTTTTTATGTAATGTTAGTAAGTGTGTTTTGACTTTTCGTAAAGACAAGTCACAATGTCGATAAGCTAGTGACATTACACGTAAAGTTTCAGCGTGAGTCTGCTGGACTGTGTGTTTTGTTTCTTGTGGCCGCGCACGCATTTGAGTTAAAGTGAGGCTAACCCAGCCGTTCGCTAATAAGGACTACTGTAGACTGCCGTTTCTCTAAAGTTGTGGAACGTAACAAGCTGCAGAGGATCGTTACTGAACTGGATAACGACGGACAGACCCCAGATAGTCACTTAGAGTACCTCTGGCAACGTGGGAAGCTAAAACAGGTAGCTTGTGGAGCACGTGGAGATCACAGACCTTCCTCATCTTTGTGCTACTGCATCCTGTTGCCTGGATTAATCTGGTGGGAATTGCAAGTTTCACAAGGTATTGAGTTTATTTATTTTTTGCTCATTGAGTGAAGAACTTCCGGTTGGGAGATCTTTTGGATTTATACTGGAGCAATACAGGCCTGCAACGTAGGGTGTATTTCTGACGGCTTTAGGTTTAATTTGGGACTATAATTGTTTTATCACTGGTGGTTTACATTGTATATGAGGAAATTCTGTGTACAGCTGGTAAATTGCTGTGTGTATTTTGCTTTGCCTGAATACTGAAACCTGCCATTTTATTATTTTATTGTTTTCATTGTTTGGTAAATTGAAGGAGGGTTGCAATGCTCTACTTTACATGGTGTATGACATAATTTACTGCACTGTAGACACTAGTGTTCATTTTCCCGTGTAGTGCTACTGTTAAGGAATAAGCTTCATTGATCCCAGAAACAAAAGAGAAGTTAATTTAAAAATATCATACGAGAGTACACTAGAAAAAGAACCCAAAGCCCATTTATTTAATGGTATTGAGTAAATGAGGGCTACATAAAATGGAGGCACCGCTGGGATGTTTTTGGGTTTCATAGAAGTATTAAAGGGGCAACACACTAAAAAAAAAAAAAAAAGTTAACCTACAGTAGCTAGTTTACATTTCTTAGTATTTTTTGCTACAAAGAGTATGGCAGACCACACCGGGCTTGCTGCAGAGCTGAAGAGTTGGTGTCGGGGTGAAGGTTTGGAGGAAGCTAAAGCACTCTTGGTTCTGGTTCCAGAAGAAGTGGAAATAGCCCAGATAGAAGAAACCTTGGAGACTATTAAGTGTCTAGGGCGAGTCCGGGTTAGAGGGCACTTGTTCCACACCCCCTTGAGCTGCCTAATGGTTCTCTGCGAATGCAAACAAAGTATACCTAAAGATAATGCACCCAAAGAAGTGCTGGACCAGCACAGTGGTAAGAAATGAATGTGCAGCTCCTGACGATTTTGCTGTGAAGTTGAAGAGTCTCTTAGACACTGAGGGTAGGACTATGGAAGACATATACAAAGCTTATTAATCAGCCTTGCTCCTCCGCAGCCCAGCTCTGATCCTTCCATAAACTCCACTGAGTCTGTCTTGCAAGTGGTTGGTGATTTTTTGGAGAAGGCACATAAACCACAAGCTGAAGGTGGTTATTGGCGTTTGAGGCTGTTTTCAGGGAACTTGCCAGTTCCCCCTAGTGAAGACCCCTTTGACCATTGGCTTGAGCAGGCATGGCTCATGGTAGAGGAAAGGGACTGTACAGACAAGGAGAAAAGGCACAGGCTGATGGAAAGTTTAAAGGGGCCAGCGTTGGAGATTGCCAAATCGGTTCGTGAGTCAGACCCCGAGGCAGGTCCCGTTGAATACTTGGAGGCGTTGGAAAGCACATTTGGCAGTGCTGAGTCTGGGGATGATCTCTATTTCGCTTTCTGCTTAATGCAGCAACAACCAAGTGAAAAACTGTCTAATTTCTGAGGCGTCTGGAAAGGGCCCTTACTAAAGTTGTCCAGAGAGGATGATTTCCAGCTTCTAGCAAAGACAATGCTCACCTAGAACAACTTCTGAGAGGGGCTGTCACTTCCGATCTCATGCTAATTAATCTGCACCTGAGAGAAAGAAAGTCCAAACCCCCAACTTTCCTCCACCTCTTAAGTGAGATTCGCACAGAGGAAGAGTGTGAGGCATCAAGGAGAAAACTAAATACCTCAGTCCAGCATGTACAGACAAAACCTTCAGGGACTGGCAATACAGAATACAAAGTCTCAAAGCTGAAGTTAAAGAGCTTAAGGCCAAGTTAGCCACTTGAAGTCCCCTGATGTCATAGATAAAGATTCGTCCTCAGTACAGTCAAGTGAGCACAGTGACACCAGAGAACTGGCTGCTTTGAAAAGACAAGTGAAAAGACTGCAACAGAAAGTAGCCCAACGAGATACTGCTCCAGACTCTTCGGTAAAACTGGCTACCATGGGAGCAGTAGAGGCTACCTCAAAGACAAGGACCCTTTACCAGAACAGAACGCCTTTGGATGAGCAGTTCTGTTACCGTTGTGGGGAAAAGGGACATTTTGTCGCAAAGTGTCAAAATCCTGAAAATCAGAGCAAAGTTATACGAAAGCTCATCCGAACTGTCAAGACACTGAAAGAAAGTTCAGGTACTTCAACAAGTAATGCCACTGACACTGACTGCCATCTCAAGCAGTGTCTTCTGACTTCTTCCACCCCAGCTGGAATTCCAGAAGGACTGATTGGGCCGCCAAGTATTGTGCCACTTAAAGTGAATGGACAGCCCTGTGATGCCTTATTTGACAGTGGATCACAGGTCACCATAATATTCGAGTCCTGGTATAAAGCCCATCTGCCTTCCATCCCAGTGCATCCGCTCACTGGTCTCAACATTTGGGGTGAGTCCAATGTCAGTTACCCCTACCTTGGCTATGTTGTGGTAGATGTTGAGTATCCGGCTGAAGTGACTGGCACCAAACACACTGTACCAGACCTTGCCTTGATCTGTACAAGCCCAAAAGAAGAGCAGATTCCTGTCATTGTTGGCACTAACACCAGCCATGTCCGCAATTTGGTACAGGAATGCAGAAAAGAGGGGCTTGACATAACCAAAAGCCTGGGCATCCAAATTCACAGGGAGTCGCTACCCACATTCACAGACTCCCTCACACTAAGCTCTCGAGATGACCAGGTTGGCTGTGTGACTTGGCAAGGTTCAAATCCCTTGTCCTTACCCCCCAGAAAAGACTTGCAAATAACCTGCAAAGTTAATTTTCAGCAGACAGTTGGCAAAGAGATCTTCATGTTTGACTCTTCTCCCTTAGCTCCTCTGCCAGGTGATGTCCTGCTACAGCCCATGGTTGTGCCCGCCAATGCGGTACAAGTTAACAGCTTCAGAATCCTGGTGCAGAACCAGTCCGCCAGGGAAACCATTATCCCTGTTGGAACCGTCATGGGTCACCTTTATCGCACCGAAAGCGTCATCACCATGCCAAGCAAAAAACCAGAGATGACAGCATTTGACAGCAGCCAGATCGACTTTGGTGACTCTCCTGCGCCTGAAGAGTAGAAGGACCGGCTTAGACAGAAACTAGCGGAACGCTCCCACGTCTTCTCAGTCCATAAATGCGACGTTGGCCTCGCAAAAGAGGTGGAGCACACCATCCGCCTGGCTGACACAAGACCTTTTCGGCAAAGATCACGTCGACTGGCACCTGCAGACATAGAGGATGTAAGAAAACATCTGCAAGAGTTACTATGTGCATCATTAAAGAGTCCCGTAGCCCCTATGCCTCGCCGATTGTAATTGTTAGAAAGAAAAATGGAACCATACGGATGTGCATAGACTACAGGCTCCTTAACAGCCGGATCGTGCCCGACCAGCAGTGTTGGGACTAACGCGTTATTAAGTAACGCGTTACAGTAACTACGTTATTATTGTGGTAACGAGCATGGTAACTAGTTATTATACCAAAATCAGGAACGCGTTAATCATTACTGGGATTTAGATAGGCTCGTTATTCGTTACTTCGTGTGGTGGCATCGCGGAGCTTCCACAGATTCAGTAACATTAGCAAGTGGTGGAGGCCAGCAGGTGGATGAGGGAAAGGGGAGGCAGGAGGAGCAGAGACCTCAGGCGGCCACCGGTCCGGTCCGAGTGTCAGGTGAACTGAACTTCAGGTAAGAAGTTGTGACCTGCAGTCTATCTGGGTCAGATATAAACCAAGTTTAGGTGGAGTTTATTTTCGTTGTGCTGGCTTTTTCGTACTGCGTACTAGCTAGCATGACGGGGTTTCTATACAGCTGGGTGGGTGCTATGATGTTAACTGAACTTTATTTTGTTCATAAGGTTAATTATTAGAGTTGCCAACCATCCCGTAAAAAACGGAATCATTCCGTATTCAGAGAAAATATCATGCGTTTGGTATTGAGGTGAAAAGGAATGCAGTTTGTCCCGGACTTCAGCTACAATGAAAAACAGACAAAGCTGGAGTTATTCCGTTTCTTTACACTGCAGCTGCTTCTTCTTCTCTCATTCTCTCCCCTCCCTCTCCAGTTTCTACTTCAATCATGAAACTGATCAATGATCAGCTGATCGGCTTTTCTCTCTTGTTTGTTTATCTTGTCCCAGTCAAGCCCTGTATGCAGCTCATCTGCAGTCTGGTGTTACCTACATCTTCCTATTCAGAAGGCAGAATTTCCGAGTTCTTAGTATAATCGAAAGCACCACGACTGCAGTTTTTGTGTTGGATGTAAAAAGCGCACATGACGCTGTGACGTTGGCTAGAATCATGTCGGCGATCAACGACGGTCCAGGCGTGGGATTTCTTTCGTGGAAATATGCAGATTATTTTTTCCTTTCTATTGGTAGGTGGCACAGTGCACTTGTGGCAAGTAAGCAAGCTAGAAGACTGGCAATCTTGCTGGGTATCCAGTTATGGAAGCAACACATTAACAAGAGAATTCTGAGTAAAACCAAAGTTACTTTCCCTAGTAACTAGTTACTTTGAAAGTAACGAGTAACTTGCAGTAACTGAGTTACTTTTGATAGAAGTAACTAGTAATGTAACTAAGTTACTAATTTAAAGTAACTTACCCAACACTGCCGACCAGTACATGACCCCCTGCATTGACGAAGCACTGGATTCTTTGTCTGGGAGCAAATGGTTCCCAGTGCTGGATTTGCGTAGTGGATACTACCAGATTCCAATGGCAGAGGAAGATAAAGAGAAGACGGCGTTCATCTGCCCCCTAGGCTTCTTCCAATTTGAGAGAATGCCGCAGGGAATAACAGGAGCGCCTGCGACTTTCCAGCGTCTAATGGAAAAAAACAGTCGGAGACATGAACCTCCTCCAAGTCCTGGTATACCTGGACGACCTGATTGTCTTCGGAAAGTCACTGGAGGAACATGAAGAGCGGCTCATTAAAGTCCTAGATCGTCTTGGAGAAGCAGGACTAAAGATCTCCCTGGACAAATGCCAGTTTTGTCAGCCACAGGTGAAGTACCTCGGGCATATTGTGTCTGCCAAAGGTGTCTCTCCTGATCCGCAGAAGATTGAGGCTGTTACCACCTGGCCTCAGCCCCACGACCTAAAGTCTCTGAGATCGTTCTTA
Source organism: Astatotilapia calliptera (assembly GCF_964374335.1). Lineage (NCBI taxonomy): Eukaryota > Metazoa > Chordata > Actinopteri > Cichliformes > Cichlidae > Astatotilapia > Astatotilapia calliptera. Next base: position 19,629,378 of record NC_137441.1, read on the forward strand.
GGTTTCTGCGGGTACTACAGGCGATTCATTGCTAACTACGCCTCTTACTGAACTGACCTATGCTCCGATACAAAAGAGCAAGAAAAAGAGTCCAGACCTCAACAAGTCCTACTTGAAAGAGTCAGAACCCTTTGGAGATCGGTGGGATGACTCCTGCAGCAAAGCCTTTCAGCAGATCATCCACTGTCTAACCTATGCACCGGTATTAGCCTTTGCTGATCCTACCAAGCCTTATGAGCTCCACGTGGACGCAAGCTTCAAAGGACTGGGGGCTGTCCTATACCAGCTACAAGAAGGGGACCTAAGGCCGGTTGCATTTGCCAGCAGGAAGCTAAGTCAGGCTGAGAAGAGGTACTCCATACATCAGCTGGAGTTCCTGTCGTTAAAGTGGGCTGTGGTGGATCGCTTTCATGACTATCTGTATGGGGTGCACTTTACATTGCGTACAGATAATAACCCCTTGACTTATGTTCTGTCTACGGCAAAGCTCAATGCCATGGGACACAGATGGTTAGCTGCTTTGTCCACATATGACTTCGATGTCCATTACAGACCAGGCAAGCATAACATAGATGCAAACATCCTCTCCAGAAACTTTGACACTGACACTGAATGGGAGACTATACCAGAGGCAGCTGTTAAATCCATCTGCAAAAGAGTACGTGTGTCAGAAAGCCCAGAGTTACCCACCAGATGTGTCGACCAAACCGGGGCTTCCCCGGAATACATCCCTGACATCTATGCATTTCCTCTTACGATGGAGTTACAGTCACTGGAACACGTCTCAAAATCTGATCTCGCTAAGGCACAGAAAGAGGATTCAGTCATTGGTCCAGCGGTCAAAGCTGTCCAACAGAATTTATGGACAGGCAACAGTCCGGAGCTGTTGCTCCTAAAAAGAGAGAAAGATAAGCTGACTCTCCTGAGTGACGGTCTGCTCTAACGCATCACCAAACGTCACTCAGTGGAGGAGGTCCGTCAGCTAGTCCTGCCAAAGGTGTATCATGACGTTTTGTTGAGATCAGTACACAATGACTCAGGACACCTCGGCATAGAGGGAACTCTGGATTTACTCCGTCGAAGGTTCTACTGGCCAAGAATGTTGCAAGACACTGCGCAACATATCAAAAGTTGTGGTGAATGCATAACACGCAAGACTCCTGCCCAGAGAGCCGCACCACTTCACCAGATCTCCAGCAGTGGACCTATGGATCTGGTGTGCATTGACTTTCTGTCAATGGAGACGGATTCCAAGGGCATAAGAAATGTCTTAGTGGTCACCGATCACTCCACACGCTATGCCCAGGCATTGCCGACCAAGAATCAGACACTCAAACAGTGGCCAAAACCTTAGTGGATAAGTTTTTCGTCCACTATGGTCTTCCGGCTCATATCCATTCAGACCAGGGGCGAGACTTTGAGAGTCTTCTGATCAAAGACTTGTTGAAGAACATGGGGATACAGAAGTCGCGCACTACTCCGTATCATCCGCAAGGAGACCCTCAGCCAGAGCGGTTCAATTGAACGCTGCTTTCAATGTTGGGTACTCTAAGCACAGAGAAAAAACATCAGTGGAGCCAGCATGTCCCTTATTTGGTCCATGCTTATAACAGTACAAAATGTGATGCAACTGGTTTTTCACCATACTTCCTAATGTTTGGTCGTGAAGCCAGACTGCCAGTGGACTTGTTGTTTGGGACCACAATTGACAAAGCTGAGGAAAGTCACTCATGCTATGTGTCAAAGCTTAAAGAAGATCTCCGTCAAGCCAACAAGCTAGCATCCGAGAAAGCAGACAAAGTCCATCAGAAGAACAAAAAGGGCTATGACAAGAGAGTTGGTTTCCAGTCTCTAGAAATAGGAGACAGAGTCCTATTGAAGAACTGGGGTCTCAAAGGGAAGCACAAGTTGCAAACAAGATGGAGTCCAATACCTTACCAAGTTGTTGGAAAAATGCCCAATCTCCCTGTCTACCAACTAAAGAAGGAGAATGGAAGTGGTCGTCACATCCACAGAGATCACATCCTTCCTATTGGCCAACATGTAAAATTGCCAATCCCTGAAGTAGGCAATAACTGTTGTGACAGACAAAAACCAAAGGGCAAGAAACCAAAGCAGGCCACAGTTGTGTCTGACCCTCAGCTGTCACAGGATTCTGATTTGTCGTCAGAGAGTGAGTACTATGAGCCTCAGAGGCACTACTATACTCAAGAAAGAGTGAGAGAAGCACTAAGACAGGCTCTTAGATCTCAAGCAGTGCCACAAGAGGATTGTGCAAATGACCAGGACAAGGTCAGTGATGAAACTGCTTCTGATGAGCGCAGTGAAAATGAGGAACTGCAACCGGAGGATGGAGGCATTATTCAGGACAGAGAGACTGAGCCCGACCAAATGGTGGATATTAAGAAGGAGTATGACCAAAATGAAGAAGATGATGAAAATTCTATCCCAGAACCTGATCTGGATCCCAGAACAGCCTGTTCTGTCTGCCAAAACTGAGAAACCAAATACACACCGTGATCTGTTGGGTGACACTCCTAAAATAAGGCCTAGGAGACAGATTAAACCAGTAGTTCGTTTAACTTATGATGAGCCAGGAAAAGCTAAAGATCAGCCTATCACTATTATACATAGAGGGGTTGTCATCACTATAGGCAAAGACTAAGAACCATAGCATGTAAAAAGGATCATCCTAATTCCCAAGAAGTTCTTGTAGTTCCTTGGTAGTCTGTTGTAGTAATGGGTCGGGGATCTTTGACGTGAACGACGCGAGTCGGCTCCTTATCGCGAGCCGTGGGGGTTTTTCTTTCTTTCTCTCAGCCTCTCTCTCTCTCGCACTTTTTTTCCACTTCACTCCGCATGCGAGCCTTGTGCATTGCGCTGGGAAGAGGGGCAGTAGTTACACTCGGTAGCACAGGAACAGAGTAGGAGAGAGAGACAGAAAGAGCCAGGGACAACAGCGTCACATTAGAAAGGTATAGTAATCATCCACAACTATTTTCAGTTGCAGATGATAAAGGATTCAGAAAGTTTATTCATGCAGGCCCATATGACAGAGAATATGCATGTTCTTTTTGTTTTCATATTTTAATTTATATTTAATTGTGTTGTTGTTTGCAGTGTTTTGTGTTGTTTCACTTTAAATTTGTAAAAGGAAAAAGCTGAAAATTTAAATAGTTAAAAGTTGAAATGTGAATAGTTGATTTTTGTATTATATGATTTATTTATTAAATTTTATGTGGAGTGAATAAATAAAAGTATATTTACGGTGGCCCCTACAGACAAAGCACATACAAACTTCAAATCACATACGAACTCTGAAGCACGTACAAACTCCAAAACACGTAAAAACTCCAAAACACGTAAAAACACGTACAAACTCAGAAGCACATAAAAACTCTAAACACGTACAAAAGACAACAGAAGTGATCCAGGATGCTAGGTGCAGTGTTGAGCTTTTGTTACCTTGTGGCTACACAAGCCAGCAAGTACCAACGACCGGATTTGGTGTGTGGTAATAACAGGTAAATGAACTTTTTTTTTTAAATTATTTGACTATAAATGTATAAATACACAAACAATACACATATGCTTTCATGCTTTCAATTGTGTAATTTAAGTGATCTAGGTAGCTCTGTTTTGGAAGTTCAGTTCATGCTAGAAATGTGTTTTGGAGTTTGTATGTGCTTTTTGGAGTTTGTACGTGCTTTGTCTCTAGGGGCCACCGCATATATTTTTATATAAACATATATAAATAAAACCACTTTTTTTTTTACATTAGTAATTCCTTTTGTGTATAATTTTATATTATTGTTAATAATAAATTAATAAACCCTCTGGGTTTGTTCAAAATCACTACCCTTTCAGCTTGTTCGTGGCCAAAAGTGGCCACCAACAGATTAGGTCTGTAATTTTTATTATTTTTGTGTTTTTATGCCATTTTTTCTGCATAAAGCTTTTAAGTAACTTCAGTTCTTTTCATAAATATAAAACAATTATTACTTTTTAAATTTTTAACCCTTTAAACACCAGTTTGTTTGTCCACTGCACTAGCTGGAAGACAACCTCAAATTTCGCAATTTTATATAATTGCATTGCTACTGAAATTTCTTGTATTGTTAATAGTAGAGTCTGGGGCATGTAATTGATTCACATCAACATTGATTATAATGCATTGTTATTTTTGTGCAGAGAGAGCAAAAACATAAAAACTCCCTCTCAGCTTGTTGGTGGCCAAAAATGGCCACTCCTTGTTTACGTTTACAAAATGCTATAAAATTCATATATATTAAGAAAAATTTCCACTTTTTTTGACATGATTTTTTAGATTAGTATCAGTGCTGTTCATGAAAATCAAAATTTCATTCAAATTCAGAATTTTAACCTTTTAAATACCAGTTAAATCAAATAATCCTAGGAACTCATAAATGGAAAAAATCACAAAACCCCAATTTTTTTCCAAATAAAACATGTCGTCTGATTTATTTTCTAACCATGGTGGAGGTTAGATGTATAGCAATAATTAACAGTATTAATGACTTTTATGCATCTTTGTTTTTTTGCGCAGTGACAGAAAAACAAAAAAAATCCCTCTCAGCTTGTTCGTGGCCAAAAATGGCCACCTCCTGTTTACGTTTACAAAATACTATAAAATTAATAAATATCAAAAAACATTTTTCTACTTTCATTGACTTGATTTTTTAAATTAGCACCGCTCCTAGTCATGAAAACCAAAATATAATTCAAATTCAGATATTATACCCTTTGAATACCAGTCAGATTATGTATTATTGCTACGCTTTTGGGGGAAAATAGTAATAAAGGTCAAGGTCAAATTTATTTATATAGCACATTTCAAACAGCCGATGCTGCACAAAGTGCTTAACAATATAAAAATGGTATTAAAAAGCAACAATGTAATACAATAATAACAGTAAAAAAACAATAATAGGACAGTAAAAGAATTAAAACAATAACTAAACTAATTCAAATAAGACCAAAATGCTTGGGTCATAGTGTGTTAAAAGCCAGGGCATAGAAATGTGTCTTTAGTAATGATTTAAATTGCTCAAGTGTTTGTGCAGATCTAATATTTAAGGGGAGACTATTCCAAAGTCTGGGACCTGCCACAGAGAAGGATCTATCACCACGGGATTTGAGGTTAGTCCGTGGGATGGACAGCATTAGTTTTGAGCTAGACCTCGTGGTTTTTCCTGGAGCATAGGCAGAGAGGAGCTCAGACAGGTAAGGAGGGGCTCGGGCATTAAGTGACTTAAAAACAAAAAGTAGAAGTTTAAATTGGATCCTGTAGGAGACAGGAAGCCAGTGTAAAGAAGCCCAAACTGGAGTTATATGCTCTCTCCGTTTGGTACCAGTTAGCAGGCGAGCAGCTGCATTTTGAACCATCTGAAGACGATGGATGGTGGCCTGATCTAGACCATAATACAATGAATTGCAGTAGTCTAATCTGCAAGTAAGAAAAAGGTGAATAACACGCTCAAAGACGTTAGCCGGAAGGTATGGCTTTACCTTGGCTAGCTGTCTTAACTGAAAAAAACAGGACTGAACTACTGCACTCACCTGCTTATTCAATTTAAAAGAACCATCAATGTAGACACCGAGGTTTTTTATATGTGTTTTACAATATGAGGAAAAGGCGCCCAGAGTGCTGTCGATATGATTAAAGTTGCCAAAAATGACAACCTCAGTTTTATTTTCATTTAGCTTTAAAAAATTTAATGACAACCAATGTTTGACATCATCCAGGCAGCGTAATAAGAGCTGCGGATGGTCTAAAGTTCACATTATTTAGCATATGAATGGTGAAACCTAATATTTTTTATCATCATTGCAGGTCAGTAACAGTAACTGTAACAATGATTTATTTTTACTTTATTTTTTTTTTCTTTGGGGGGGGGATGAATGGCCAAAAAGAATATCACACATGGTGTGTTAGTGGCCAGAAAGGCAATTTAATGACCAAATAACCCCTGAAATCACCAATAAAATGATCAAAATTTATATTCCAGTATGTGTGTGCTTCTGTGTGCATCATCATTAGCAGCAAGATGTACTAACCAGATTAGAGTGGTTTTTGTAGGCACACTTTCTACACCTGGTGCAAGGGGCTGCTGTTCCAATCCTGGAGGTGCGCCTTTTGCACCTTCTTCTTATTTTGTTGGTGGGGTGTGGGTCACACTCTGGTTCAGACTACTCTATCAAGGTTCAAGGTTCTTTATTTGTCACATGCATAGTTATACAAGTATAACACACAGTGAAATGTAGCCTGACACGCTCCTCGACATGTGCAAAAATTGGGGGGGGTGTAGAGGAAGAACATTATATATATATATATACATACATATTGTATATACACTGGGTGAATGTGCAGTAGTAGCAGCAAGCAGGTGAATTCTGTACATTAATATGAATAGACATCTGACTATTTTACAGGATAGACAATATAAACATATTTAAAATTAAAGGAATTGAAATGTACATTGTGCCTTGGTTTAGAGTGTCTGGAAGAGAGTCCTGTCTCAGTCAATTATAGATGATGTGAGAGGGCGGGTGTGTGTGTTTAGGGCACGGATGGCTTGGGGATAGAAGCTCCTCTTGAGTCTCTCTGTCCTTGCCCAGAAGATGCGGAACCTTCTACCAGATTGCAGAAGTTGGAACAGTTTGTTGCCAGGATGGGACGGGTCCTTCAGTATCTGCGCTGCTCTAGTCCGGCATCTCCTGGTGTAGGTGTCCTGAAGCGGGGGGAGAGCAATCCTGCAGCAGCGTTCTGCTGTACGGATCACTCTCTGGAGAGCTTTTTGGTCCTTCACACAGCTGTTCCCAAACCACGATGTCATGTTCTGTGTGAGGATGCTCTCCACAGCGCCTGTATAGAAAATCCTGAGGATCTTTGGAGAGACCCTGAACTTCCTCAGTTGTCGTAGGTGATACAGGCGCTGCCTAGCCTTTTTGGTCTGGATGTGGGCAGCCCATGTCAGGTCTGAGGAGATGTGGACACCAAGATACTTGAAGGACTGCACCCTCTCCACTGGAGCTCCATTGATGATGATGGGCTTGTAGTCTCTGTGCTGAGATCAATCTTGAGATCAATGGCAGAAGTGGCTGAGAATCAGGGAGAAGGGTGTATTGCAGTTGTTGAGGTCACCAGCATGTGTCCCAGCTCTCCCAGGATCACTTTTCATTTGTAGGTTGTAGAGGACTCCCCCACTTCAGTGAAGTTGTTTCCGGCGGGACAAAGGCATCATATCTATATCCAAGACATCCAGGAAATTGGAGAAAAGAGCCATCAGCCATCAGTTTTCCTTCTACAACTCGAGGTGCCAACATCCTCTCTAAGTTATCCAAGCAATATTTGTGCCTATTGTAGTCCAGGATTGCTTCTTGCTTTTACGCATCCTTTATTCCCCATCACTGACTGCTGGTTCCTTGTGTGTTGCTGTCAAAAGAAACACATTCCTCCGTTGCTTTGGCATGTGGGATATCGCTGTGGTAGTTTTGGTGAAGCCAAAGACAGACAACAAAATCTTCCTGCATTAGCAGCCTGAGATCTACTTTTGACTTCTTTATAACAAAGGAGATCTTTTAGCTGCTGTGCACCCTTACAAACCTGCACGGGAGGCGAAGGTGTGAGGATTGGAGGATTATAGATGAAGTGGAGATGTGAGCCTAAACCAGAATAAAGCAATACGTAGCATGTTGGATGACAACACTGGAAGTTCTCAGGAAGTAAAAAAGGGCAAGGGGTTCAGACTCCAACTGACGGAGGAGCCCCGAGGACAACGTCTTTACTTCGGTCACCTTGGCAGAGGAACTCCTCAGATGAAAAATGGCACAGGGGAAACATCCCAGAGCGTCCTCCTCAGCTCCTCCAGTTGCAACAGAGGGAACTGCATACAGGGTGACCCCTGGTTTGATACCAGTGGGTACTGGATTGTAGAGCAGTTTCTCTTCAGTGGTGGGACCCACATGGTTTTCCTTTCATGAGGGATCCACTCAGTCACCGGCTCCTCTGTCTCAGAAAATGTTCCTATGTTCTTTTCCATCATCTGCTCAGCCTCCACCTCCATGCCCCCCAACCCCAATCCTCCCCCAAAGAAGAGGATTCAGGCACTGGCTAGTACTCAACATCAGTGGTAATGCAGTCAGCCTCTTTGGAGATTGTCCCCTCATCTTCTGGAGAGGAAGTTTCTTCATCTTGGGTAGATGACTTTTCTTCAAGGGCAGAGGACTGCTTGCTGTCCTTGCTCTCTGACCATCATATAGGCAATGCTTGAAGCAGTGATGACCTTCTTGCCATATCGCCAGAATAAATGATCTGGAAGCTGTTAGGCTTACTTACAGCAGTAGCAACGTCTGCACCTGCATAAACTCCAGGACATGTTTACAAACAGTGTTTGTTGTTTGTGCTGCATGTGAGTGAAGTTGCCCCCCCCCCCCCAACACCTTCTTCAAATCCAACAAAAGTGGTATCAAACATTTGTGCTGGTTTGTGCTGCAAAAAGTTTCATTTGTGCTGCTATCATTTTAAAGATATTAATAAAAATTTCTAGAGGTCATCAGAGGTCAACCAGCCCCCCCACATTACCCAAATCCAACAAAAGTGGTATCAAACGTTTGTGCTACATTTGTGCTGGTTTGTGCTGCAAAAAGTTTCGTTTGTGCTGCTATCATTTTAAAGATATTAATAAAAATTTCTAGAGGTCATCAAAGGTCAACCAGCCCCCCCACATTAATGGAATCAAACAAAATTGGTGTCAATCAACTGTGCTATGTTTGTGCTGGTCTGTGAAGGTTCTCAGTCATCCAGGTCATTGTAGTCAAAGGAGCTTGCAAAGAAAAGCGTCTGGACTTCTTTAAGTTACTTGAAGACGTTTCACCTCTCATTCGAGAAGCTTCTTCAGTTCTAAGGTCAAATGGTGGAGAGTCCCAGGTATAAACCTAGTGGGAGTTTCCCCCCACAGAGGGACAAAAAGACCCCCTGATGATCCTCTAATCGCCTGAGCCAAGGTGTGAAAATGGGTGTGGGTCCCAATCAGCCAGAGTTTCGGGTGAGTTCATTGTGAAACCTGGTCATTTCACATTTTGGACAGAGAGAACAGATGGTTTGAAAGAGGAGTGAAAGAAGCCATCTATGTCCACTGTGAGCGACCATCTTTGAACAGAGGCGGTGGTTTACGACACCAACTCTCTGCCATCTATAATCCAGTTTTGAGATCCCTTCCCAGACGCCTTAACACCCACTCACATCCTGGGCCATCTGATCTCAGGAATTCGCATGATAAGGTGGGGCCAGGTTTCACAATGAACTCACCCGAAACTCTGGCTGATTGGGACCCACACCCATTTTCACACCTTGACTAGGTTTATATATGGGACTCTCCACCATTTGACCTTAGAACTGAAGAAGGTGAAACGTCTTCAAGTAACTTAAAGAAGTCCAGACGCTTTTCTTTGCAGGCTCCTTTGACTATGGTTTGTGCTGCTTAAATTGTCGTTTGTGCTGCTTCTGTTTTAAAGATATTAATGAAAAGGTAAAGGTCAAAAGGTCAACCAGCTCCCCCACATTACCCAAATCAAAGAAAATTGATGTCAAACGTTTGTGCTACGTTTGTGCTGGTTTGTGCTGCAAACATTTTTGTTTGTGCTGCTAACATTTTAAACATTTTAATAAAATAACGTCTTGATGCGTGCTTAATCATCCAGGTAAGTAAATCCCAAAAGGTTGATTCTGTTCATCTGGACATTTTCAGTTGGAGAAACGTTTCGTCACTCATCCAAGTGACTTCTTCAGTCTCAGCTGACTGCAGGTTTCCCCAACCTTATAAACAGTACATTTGCATAGTGAAGGAAACTAGCACCACTGAATGAACAATGGGCTCGGGGGTTAGTTCCATGATTGTTAGTATGCAAATTCTTATGACCATTGATCAATGACAACTAATCAAAGCCTACTGATTAATGGCCATGAGTACCATTCACAGAAAGTGGGGAATGGCTACAATCACAGCATTGTAGGATGGCGAAAGATGTACCCTTGGGCCCCCCTTCTCGATTCAGAGATGGTCAGCATCCTGACAGCCCGATGGACGAAGCTGTCTCTCAGTCTGTGTGTTCTGGTCCGGAGGCTCTTCAGTATCCTTCCTGATGGCAGCAAACTGAAGACGCTGCTGAAGGGATGAGTGGAGTCACCTGTAATGGAGAGGACCTTCCAGATGAGGCAGGTGCAGCTGCTCTCACTACCCGTTGTTATTTTTTCCTGCAGAACCCAGTGCAGGAGTCATACTTGTGCTTCTCAGTTTGCAGAGGAAGTAGAGTCGCTGTTGGTCTTCTCCACATTCAGGGACAGGTTGTTGTTGTTTTACCACTCTGCCAGATGGTTAACTTCACCCCTGTAGTAGATCTCGTCGTGGGTCAGCAGAGTAAAGAGAAGAGGGCTCAACACACATCCTTGGGGAGCCCCCGTATTCAGTGTTCTTGGGCTGGAGTTGTTGCTGTCGACCCGTATTGTCTGCTGTCTTCCTGTCAAGAAATCTAGCAGCAAGGTGCTGATCCCCAGCAGATCCAGTTTGTGAATGAGTTGCTGGGGAATGAATTCAAATTCAAATTCAAATTCAAATTTTATTTGTCACGTACACAGTCATACACAGTACGATATGTAGTGAAATGCTTGGACAACTGCTCGTGACCTAAAGAAAACAAAAAAGGAAAAGGCTATGAATAAGATAGGAAATAAATATGAAAAATTAAAAAGGGTAAATTTAACTAGGAAGGAATAAAATATAAATTAAGGTTAAAAATGAAATAACTGTACAACACAAATTAGAATATGATGATGCTGAAGGCTGAACTGAAGTCTATGAACAGCACTCTGACATATGAGTCTCTAGTGTTGAGATGTGTGAGGGCTGAGTAAGGGGCAGTTGAAATTCCATCATCACTTGAGCGTTTTGACGAAAGCAATAATTTGATTTGATGCATGACTAACCGTTCAAAGCACTTCATAATGATGGAAGTGAGTTTGACAGGACGGTAGTCCTTAAAGCAGGAGGTAGATGACTTCTTGGGTACAGTAATGATGTTGGAGGCTTTGAGGCATGTGGGAACGGCGGTACTGATTTTGGCAAGGGATCTCCACACACTGTCTGGGGATTGTGTCACCACGGTCTGCAGAGTGGGCTTGTAGTCTGTGATGGTTTGTATTCCTTGCCACTGCCTCCAAGTATCTCTGCTGTCGCTGAAGCTTTGCTGTAGCTGATGCCACGTGATGCCCTTGCTGTTCTTTGGCTCACCTAATTCTGAAGGCTTGCATTTTTCAACCTTAGGAGTATTTAAACCTGACCTGTGAGCCATGGTTTCTGATTGGCCCGGACAGTGATAGGCCTGGTGTCACGACCTGCAGGATTGGCAAGGTGCTGATCAGAATCTCTCCCCTCCTAGCCCTCCTTCTCTTCTCTTTTTCCCTCTCTCTCCCCCTCTCTCCTTCTCTGCCCTGTTTTGCAGGGGCGGAACTCATGGCGACTTCACGCCCTCGGTCCACGCCTTCCTGGATTGGGAACACCTGGGCCTCATCAGACCAGCTGGTATATTAGAAGGAGGAGATCAGCTGTTCAACGCTGGATTGTTGTGAAGGTTCTAGTCAGTACACGTCTAGCTCAACTTTCCTGTGCCTCCGTCTCAGAGACTTAACGAGTGTTTCTTTGTTCCTAGATTCCCTGTCTTTCCCTGTGTGGAGTGTGGAAGGAGTGACTGGTCGCTAGCGGAGAAGAGAGAGGTTGAACTGAGCGCGTGTGTGATATCCCTGTTTTCCCAGGAGCCCTGCCCCTCACGTCTTGTATATAGCACTAACCCCGCACTGTCTGTACATACACTTGGTGAAGATCTGTAAATAAACCGTCTCTGTTTAAACGCTACTCAGGAGTCCTGCGAGTGGATCCTCTAAGCAACCCGTGACACCTGGTCTCTGTGACATCATCGATGCATTTTGGGATGTAGGCAGTAACAGTTTCTCTATATTCCTGAAAGTCTGTGGTGTTGTCGTGTGTAGCAGCCTGTGGTGGAAAAGCAGTCTTGCAGTGCCTCTGAGGACCCTTCTGGCCACACCTGTACCTGCTTACGAACTGGTTTGGTGACTTTGACCAGGGGCCTGTTGGAACCCATGGCACACCTAGGTTTCCGCCTGTACTGACCCTTATGCAAAATAAGTGGAATTAAGACACAGTTCCAAAAGCAAACACAACTGATCAGTGCTGAGAGTGGTCCTGTTGCTGAGGTTGGGGTGATCCTGTAATCTTTTATGAACTATCTCCAAAGCATCTATGACTGGGATGCAAGTGAAGACAGATGTAACATCTCTCTCTCACCGTACATGTACTGTTTATAAAATTAGGGAAACACAACCTGCACAAACAAAATAATTTGCAGGACAAATGTTTGACATCAATTTTGTTCGATTTGAAGAAGGTAGGGGGGGAAATTTCACTCACATGTGTTTATAAGGTTGGGGAAACCTGCAATCAGCTGAGACTGAAGAAGTCACTTGGATGAGTGATGAAACGTTTCTCCAACTGAAAATGTCCAGATGAACAGAATCAACCTTTTGGGATTTACTTACCTGGATGATTAAGCACGCATCAAGACGTTATTTTATTAAAATGTTTAAAATGTTAGCAGCACAAACAAAAATGTTTGCAGCACAAACAAATCAATTTTCTTTGATTTGGGTAATGTGGGGGGGCTGGTTGACCTTTTGACCTTTACCTTTTCATTAATATCTTTAAAACAGAAGCAGCACAAACGACAATTTAAGCAGTACAAACCAGCACAAGCATAGCCAACACGTTCTCACTCCCAAAGCGTAACATTTTACGCTAGGTGACAAATCGTCAACATATTACATTTTCGGCTACCCACCACGTTCCTAAATGACGACCTCGGAAAAAAGAGGAAATATGAGAACCGTCTGGACTCCATCTACACATGTTCGCTCTTTTTCTTCAAATCGCTTAGAAACACGCTATTTCACATCATTATAGTCCTGGTTAAGATCAGGAATAAGGTTATGGTTAGGGCTAGGGATAAGGTTAGGTTTAGGGCTGGAATACAGGGCTGCAACGTCTATTACCGCGGGAGCCATAACCCGCGGCGTACCATAAGAATGCAGAAGGTCTCCTTTCATGTTCCTCAGGAACGCCGCGGGACGTGACAAAACGTCGACATGTTACGCCTCGGGAGTGAGAATGGGCTGACATAGCACAGTTGATTGACACCAATTTTGTTTGATTCCATTAATGTGGGGGGACTGGTTGACCTTTGATGACCTCTAGAATTTTTTTTAATATCTTTAAAATGATAGCAGCACAAACGAAACTTTTTGCAGCACAAACCAGCACAAACGTAGCACAAACGTTTGATACCACTTTTGTTGGATTTGGGTAATGTGGGGGGGCTGGTTGACCTCTGATGACCTCTAGAAATTTTTATTAATATCTTTAAAATGATAGCAGCACAAACGAAACTTTTTGCAGCACAAACCAGCACAAACGTAGCACAAACGTTTGATACCACTTTTGTTGGATTTGGGTAATGTGGGGGGGCTGGTTGACCTCTGATGACCTCTAGAAATTTTTATTAATATCTTTAAAATGATAGCAGCACAAATGAAAATTTTTGCAGCACAAACCAGCACAAACGTAGCACAAACGTTTGATACCACTTTTGTTGGATTTGAAGAAGGTGGGGGGGCTGGTTGACCTTTTGACCTTTACATATACATTAATATCTTAAAAACAGAAACAGCACAAACGACAATTTTAGCAGCACAAACCAGCACAAACGTAACACAGTTGATTGACACCAATTTTGTTTGATTCCATTAATGTGGGGGGACTGGTTGACCTTTGATGACCTCTAGAATTTTTTTTAATATCTTTAAAATGATAGCAGCACAAACGAAACTTTTTGCAGCACAAACCAGCACAAACGTAGCACAAACGTTTGATACCACTTTTGTTGGATTTGGGTAATGTGGGGGGGCTGGTTGACCTCTGATGACCTCTAGAAATTTTTATTAATATCTTTAAAATGATAGCAGCACAAACGAAACTTTTTGCAGCACAAACCAGCACAAACGTAGCACAAACGTTTGATACCACTTTTGTTGGATTTGGGTAATGTGGGGGGGCTGGTTGACCTCTGATGACCTCTAGAAATTTTTATTAATATCTTTAAAATGATAGCAGCACAAATGAAAATTTTTGCAGCACAAACCAGCACAAACGTAGCACAAACGTTTGATACCACTTTTGTTGGATTTGAAGAAGGTGGGGGGGGGCAACTTCACTCACATTTGTGCTGCAGCTGCAGCTGCAGGTTTGAACTCTGCAAAATGTCCTGTGATTGGGGGTTTTTTTGTTTTTGTTTTTGTTTCTAGAGTTAATATTTTGGGTATGGTCTCTTTTATGAAAAATACAAGAGTAAAAGTGCTTTTAACATGTGCTTCAATGCTAAGTTTGACTGGGAACATCAAAGCTCAATAGCCTGCATCCACAGAAATTCACTGGAGTCTATGTAATGTTTGATGCATCATTATTTATTCCAGTCTATCTTGCAAATACATGTTTGTGCTGCAATGTCATGCACAAACACAAACTATTAGATCCGTAAGATCAAACCTGTGTCAAAATTGTGTCATTATTCTGGTCCATTGGAGTGTGGTAAGCCATCAAAGGCCACTACTAGAAACTAGGAATATTACATGAAATCGCTTGCTTGGCCAAAAATGGGTAAATGATGTAATTTGGTAAAAAACATTAAAAACTACAATTTCCATGTGTTGAGTTTAGAATGAAAGCAATTTTACCTAAATCGCATGATATAGTACTGTCAATGACAAGGAATCAAAAGAGGTGGTTATAATGGGTTTCAATTGGCCAAAAATGGCCACGATAGAGCCAAGTGGAACAAATTGGTGTATAGTGTATATTATTGACATTATTAATTTGCATTAACAGATCAAAAATGGTTGAAAAAAGAAAAGTGAAGTGGCCACAAATGGCCAGAATAGAGCCCAGAGGGTTAAAGCAACAAAACAACCTGAACAGCCGGTTTGGAACCGAAAGAGCCGGCTCTTTTTAGTGAGCCGAGCCGAAAGAGCCGGTACTTAAAAAGAGCCGGTACTCTAAAAAGAGCCGGAAATCCCATCACTAGTGGGAAGCTAAAACAGGTAGCTTGTGGAGCATGTGGAGATCACAGACCGTCCTCATCTTTGTGCTACTGCATTAAGAGCAGGTGACAGGTTTGGAGGAGCTGAAAACAGCCTGTTGCCTGGATTAATCTGGTGGGAGTTGCAAGTTTCACAAGGTACTGAGTTTATTTATTTATTTATTTTTTGCTCGTTGAGTGAAGAACTTCCGGTTGGGAGATCTTTTGGATTTATACTGGAGCAATACAGGCCTGCAATGTAGGGTGTATTTCTGCCGGCTTTAGGTTTAGTTTGGGACTATGATTGTTTGTCACTGGTGGTTTACATTGTATATGAGGAGATTCTGTGTACAGCTGGTAAATTGCTGTGTGTGTTTTGCTTTGCCTGAATACTGAAACCTGCCATTTTACACTATTGAGTTCCTGTTTCTCTTTATTCTTTATTTTTTGTGTGGATGCCCTCAAAGGGCATTCACTATTTGTGTGGACACTATTGAGTTCCTGTTTCTCTTTATTCTTTATTCCACTATTTACTAGTTGCTTCCGTACACTTTTTGGCACTCAACTACTCCCACAGTTTTCAGCCGATTTTCGGCATTCAAAGTTTAAAAAATTCTGCTCTTTCTGCTGATGACTGCTATGACTTTTGGTACTCATAACTTCTATACTTTTTGAGATATTGAATTTTTTTTGCAATATTTTTTGCCCATTTCTGCCATATCATCAGTGGCCTCACTGATTTTCCTTGCCGGGTTGACCTGTGTTTTAGCTCAGTGAGATGAGCATCCGTTCTCAGACTGGGAGGCTCGGGTTCAAATCCCACTTATGGCAACATTTCTTTCAGTTAACATTTAAACTTTTTTTAACTCTTTTGAACACAAATTTCAGCTTTTTCACCCCTTTTCAGCACAATTTTAATTTTTTTCACCACTTTTCAGCACAAATAACAGCTTTTTCAGCTGTTTTCAGCAAAAACCTCTTTTCAGCAGAATTCTGCTCATTCAACTCTTTTCAGCAGAAATTCTGCTAATTGAACTAATTTCAGCAGAAATTCATCTGATTGAACTCTTTTCAGCAAAATTTTCAGCCTTTTCACCTCTTATTAGCACAAATCTCAGCTGTTTTCAGAAAAAACTATTTTGAGCAGAAATTCTGCTAATTGAACTCTTTTCAGCAGAAATTCTGCTGATTGAACTCTTTTCAGCAGAAATTCTGCTGATTGAACTCTAATCAGCAACTCTTTTCAGCATAAATTCTGCTGATTGAACTCTTTTCAGCAGAAATTCTGCTGATTCACCTCTTTTCTGCAAAGTTTTTTCACGACGTTTTGTAACTCCAAAAAACAGCGTTTTTCGCATCTCACAGCTATCGAATTCTGGCTGCTCATCACCCTGTTTTCCAGGCGCCCGCTCTCTTTGCCAGTGGCGCAATTGGTAATGAAACGGATCTTCAGACCAAAGTTCAAGGGTTCAATTCCACCATGGCCCAAATGTTTTTTTCACTACAAATTGATACACTATCACAGACCTGTAATTCATATTGATAATTTATTACAATTCGGCAATGTTTTATGATTTTGGCAGCTTTTCTAATATGGACCTCAGATTCTTGTTAACGCTCCATGGCAGAAATACATACAAATACACAGCCTGATGAAGCAGACAGAAGCAGTACCTCTGATTGGTTCAGCATTTTCACCTCTTATCAGCACAAATCTCAGCCTCTTCTGCTGCTTTCATTAGAATTTTAAGCTTTTCCAGAAATTCTGCTGATTGAACTCTTTTCAGCAGAAATTCTGCTCATTCAACTCTTTTCAGCAGAAATTCTGCTGATTAACCCTTGAGACCAGAAGGACAAGGTTCGAATCCTGCTCAGGGCAACGTTTTTTTCAACTTTTTCAGCTCTTTTCAGCAGAAATCTTCAGCGTTAAGGCATCCACACAGCATTTTCGCAGAAAATGCAATTTTTTCTAGTTGTGTGGATGCCCTCAAAGGCATCCACACTATTGAGTTCCTGTTTCTCTTTATTCTTTATCTTTATTATTCTGCTAGTTGCTTCCATACGTCTTTTGGACGTTAACTACTCCGTCAGTTTTCAGCCGATTTTCTCCGTTCAAACTTTAAAAAGTTCTGCTCTTTCTGCTAATGGGTTCTATGACTTTTGGTGCTCATAACTTCTATACTTTTTGAGATATTGAATTTTTTTTTGCAATATTTTTTACCCATTTCTGCCATATTATCAGTGGCCTCACTGATTTTCCTTGCTGGGTTGACCTGTGTTTTAGCTCAGTGAGATGAGCATCTGTTCTCAGACTCGGAGGCCCGGGTTCAAATCACGCTTATGGCAACATTTTTCAGTTAACACTTTAACTTTTTTTAACTCTTTTGAACACAAATTTCAGCTTTTTCACCCCTTTTCAGCACAATTTTCCGTTTTTTCACCACTTTTCAGCACAAATACCAGCTTTTTCAGCTATTTTCAGCAAAAACCTCTTTTCAGCACAATTCTGCTCATTCAACTCTGTTCAGCAGAAATTCATCTGATTGAACTCTTTTCAGCAAAATTTTGAGTTTTTTCTGCTGTTTTCAGGAAAAACCTCCTTTCAGCAGAAAATCTGCTGATTAAACTCTTTTCAGCAGAAATTCTGCTGATTAACCTCTTTTCAGCAGAATTCTGCTCATTCAACTCTTTTCAGCAGAAATTCTGCTCATTCAACTCTTTTCAGCAGAAATTCTGCTGATTGAACTCTTTTCAGCAGAAATTCTGCTGATTAACCTCTTTTCAGCAGAAATTCTGCTCATTCAACTCTTTTCAGCAGAAATTCTGCTCATTCAACTCTTTTCAGCAGAAATTTTGCTGATTCACCTCTTTTCTGCAAAGTTTTCAGCCTTTTCACTAATTATCAGCACAATTCTCAGCCGCTTCTGCTCATTTCAGCACAATTGTCAGTCTCTCCACCTCTTTGTAAAGCGCTATATAAATACAGGCCATTTACCATTTGTGAGAAAGAATTTGGCGCAGTGAGATGAATAGCCGCCTTGAGACCAGAAGGGCCAGGTTCGAATGCTGCTCAGGGCAACATTTTTTTTGTTTCAACTTTTTCAGCTTTTTTCAGCAGACATCTTCAGCGTTAAGGCATCCACACAGCATTTTCGCAGGAAATGCAAATTTTTCTAGTTCTTTATTATTCAGCAAGTTGCCTCCGTACGTTTTTGGACGTTAACTACTCCCTCAGCTTTCAGCCGATTTTCTCCGTTCAAACTTTAAAAAATTCTGCTCTTTCTGCTAATGGGTGCTATGACTTTCGGTGCTCATAACTTCTATACTTTTTGAAATATTGAATTTTTTATGCAATGTTTTTTGCCCATTTCTGCCATATTATCAGTGGCCTCACTGATTTTTCTTGCCAGGTTGACTTGTGTTTTAGCTCAGTGAGATGAGCATCCATTCTCAGACTGGGAGGCCCGGGTTCAAATCCCGCTTGTGGCAACATTTCTTTCAGTTAACAGTAAAAAAAATTTAACTCTTTTGAACACAAATTTCAGCTTTTTCACCCCTTTTCAGCATAATTGTAAGTTTTTTCACCACTTTTCAGCACAAATACCAGCTTTTTCAGCTGTTTTCAGCAGAATTCTGCTCATTCACCTCTTTTCAGCAGAAATTCTGCTGATTGAACTCTTTTCTGCAAAGTTTTCAGCCTTTTCACCTCTTATCAGTACAATTGTCAGTCACTCCACCTCTTCTTTGTGAGAATCCGTTTGGCTCAGTGAGATGAGTAACTACCTTGAGACCAGCAGGACCAGGTTCGAATCCTGCTTAGGGTAACATTTTTTTTTTCAGCTCTTTTCAGCAGAAATCTTCAGCGTTAAGGCATCCACACAGCATTTTCGCAGGAAATGCAAATTTTTTCTAGTTATTTTATTGTTTTCATTGTTTGGTAAATTAAAGGAGGGTTGCAATGCTCTACTTTACATGGTGTATGACATGATTTACTGCACTGTAGACACTAGTGTTCATTTTCGCGTGTAGTGCTACTGTTAAGGGATAAGCTTCATTGATCCCAGAAACAAAACAGAAGTTAACTGAAAAATATCGTACGAGAGTACACTAGAAAAAGAACCCAAAGCCCATTTATTTAATGGTATTGAGTAAATGAGCGCTACATAAACATTTGGATAAATGAATGTATAAACGACTCACACTGCATTAGAGAAGTGAAACTAATGCAAATGTTCTGTAAACCTGCATTCTTTTTAATGACCAGCAGGTGGCGACTCCTATGATTGTAAAAGACCTCTCCAATTGTATAGAAGTCAGTGGCAAACTTGCACTTAGCTCTCAGGAAACATTTTCACTTCAACATGAAAATGATTTTATAAATTTAATTAACTAGCTCATATACAATAGCTAATAGCTTATTATTGACAAATCGTGGCTGGTGAGTGTGCAGTGTTATGCTCTCATGATGATTTCAAAAAGCAAAGTTGGCAACATATGTGTCTGCTTCATTCTTGTTAAAAACAGGGTCAATAATTCAAAAATCTCTGTTTTAAGTGTCTTTAAAGGAAAGAGAAGCCCAGCTGTTTGACATGAAAGAGATGCAATCATTTTATAGTTTTAAAACAAATGTATTAGTGTGCATGGAATCCAGTTGACAAGGTATTCAACTAATTTGAGACCACCACTTACCTCTCCTTTCTCGTTTCTGATTCGTCGGTTAAAGTCTTTGCCCTCTAGACAGATAAAATCATCTCCGGGGTGGATGATGCCACATTTAGCAGCAATGGCCCTGGCTGTGTTAATGTTATCACCAGTCACCATCCGCACTGTAATGCCTGCACGCTGACACTTACGGATGGCATCGGGCACCTTGGAGAACAAGGACATTTGTTCACAAAAAAATATAACAATATTATTTTTAACAGCACAGTCGCATTATGGCATGAACAAACCCAAAGAACCAATTCAAATTCCAACTATTCCAAAACACATGCTAGCTCTCAAATCCCATACTTCCATACTGACACTTGAAAAAGTGTATTCACTCAGTAAAGGACACCTAAATGCTAAGTGTTTGACAAGTGGCCAGATGGTGTACTCAGTTGCTGAGTGGACACATCTTGCCCTCGACTGTCACTGTCCTGAGTAATACAAAGCAGCAACCGAAGGACCACCAAACAATTTCCAGCCAGTGGAAGGAGCAGAAATCATCAGTACAATAATCATACTAATGCTAGCTGGCTACCTATATGGCTAACAGCACAATTTACTTAATACACAAGTATATATGTAGTGGACTATACAAAAATGAAAATGGATTTATCCAAATTACCCAAACTGAGGCAAACAAACACACTTCGTTGTATCCTACCTCAGGCCGTACAGGATCCTCTATCCCAACTACAGTGATGCAGGTCAACTCCGTTACTATCTCTGTCTCGTTGTCCCATTCTGGTTCCGGATTGGATGGAAGGTCACGGTATGCAATGCATATGGTCCTCAACCCCTCACATGCCATGGGCTCAATCACCTATTAATAATCATTATTGCAGCAATAATCAGGAAGATTAGACCACACTATATTGTCCTGTATATAACATTTAAATATGAATACACAGCTGGAAGGAAAAGACCTCAAGCTGCAGACAGCAGTAATGTAAAGATGAGGTGACTAAAGCTGCCACAGTGGAAACTGAACTACTGAGCTGGAACAAAATTGTGTAAGAAATTATTTTTCTCACGGCAGAAGTTGTTTATCAAAACGCAAATGTAGGCCAGTCAGGCAGTCTGTCAATTAACAATACTCAGCCTGCGCAGGCTTAGAACTATGTGGAACAAATACATGTGTTTTGCTGTTACAAGTTTTAGTTACATCAAAGCTGATCTGGTGAACACGTATAGCAGATTTAGAATGTAAGTCTACCAACGCTGGTCTTAACTCACATTCTGTTCTGTGATGCTTATGGTGTTTAGTGTGACTCCAAGTGTGACTTCTTATCTATAATGTGTGAAGAATATTTTTGCTAGTGGATATTTAAGGTACAATATGGGCAGACTGAGTCAGGAAAGCAGTGGCCTTACAGAGTTTTTATCTGGTTTCACAAAGTAACAGCCAAACGTAATGATGCTGCAATAGGCCTCTGTCTATCAGCAGAATACTGGTACAAGAGATCCTTGAGGCAGCACCACTGGTGAAGCTTGTGCTTATCATGACAATTTCACGATGTAATAAGAGGTGTCGGCATCTCAAAGTTTGTCCTACACAATAGCATAGCTCCTCACTAACATCACGCATCTAACAAGATTATTAAACAAAAGAGGTACAGTATTCAACTCTGTATTCTGTTTTATTTCACTTTCATAGCTTTCTCATATTTCTGTTTGCAGATTTACCTGCTTGGCATAAAACAGCAGAAAGGCACAGTTAGAGACTGTGACGATTACTTTAAGTTTTGGCACTCAGCACTCAATCTGGGTTTTAGTTTCTGTTTAAGTCACCCCTCTGGATAGAATTTCTGTTTGATGTTTGTGGAAAACAAAAGAAAATCTATCATGTTTTGTGACATGTAAAATCTTCTAGTTTCTGAAAAGGGAAAGTCTTGAAAATTACTGAGAAGGTAGCTAAAATCTATTAGGAGAAGGACTTTTAGAACGATACAATGAAGGAATCAGAAGTCTTACCTGTTTTACCATCTCATCTCTGTCACGTGGGCGGAAACTGCGAGATTCTCCATTGGCATCGAGAATGTAGGAACACCTGGAAGACAGATGAAGATTTTTGGGGAGGAAAAAGAGCAGCTTTTATTTTACAGATTAAAACCATTTAAACAATTACATTAAACACAGTGTGAGCTGTTGCTGTTATATTAGTTTACATAATCTCGTGTAACACCAGACCACTTCCTCCTTTGCTCATCCTCCCCTATCACTCACTTCTTTAACATGATTTCAGATGCTCCTTTGCTGTAAAGCCGGAAGGAACCATCAGGCAGCTTGATCACCGTGCTCATGGATTTACGCACTGAGTTGAATGTATACACCTGAGAGAGAGGGGAGATGTGTGATACATAAGAGTACAATCAAAAATAGACTTTAATATCTCTGACTTAACGCCCCGCGGGGTGTGCTGAAGGTGTACTTAAGGGTTTGAATCTTTATCAATGTAAGAAATCATGCTTGCTGCACTGTCAGCATGTCAACTCATCATAAAGTAGGGGAAATCAGCTATACCCTCATCATTTCATCACTGAAACGCGATTGTAGTTTATGTAGCTATGAATAAGTGATGATTTGAGTCATCACTGTGATCTGCCAGCACCAAGGAAAACAACAGGCTTGTTTGTCTCCCATCATTGTAGCGGAGAGAATGCTGTTGAACCCAATCGTCAACAGAGTGTTTGAAAATCCTGTAAGATTTTACAGCAGAGGTGTCAAACTCAGATTTACCAAGTCTGATACCCCTTCTCATTTAGCAAGTTTAAAGATTGCACAATGAGAATCAAATCAAGGGCCAAATGTACAGCATAGTTCAGTTCAATTCCATTTCAGTTATTCAGCAACAAATCACAATTAAGTATAATCCTTGCGACCTGCTTACATCATCAAAAGTGCAACAGAATGCAGTTCTTGCTTTGTTTTGAGGACACTGAGTGTGATTAGCTCCCACTTGATTTTGTTTATTAAAGCATATTGTGAAAATGTATAATTTAATTCTCAGACTGTTGATTCTTTCAGTTAGATGAGTTCAAATACATAGTGACCTAACCTTCTGGCAAACTTTTACTAAAATGTTCTAAAAATAAAAATTTACTGGTAAAAGTGAAATGTGCTGCATGAGTTCCTACCTTGTACAGTCGCTCCTCAGGGATCTGCTCTCTGATGGGGGCATAGTCCTGTTGTAGGTCTAATACAAATCCCAGCAGGCCACACTCTGTCTTGTTGCCCACCTGCTTTGCCAAACCCCCTTCCACATCAGGTGGCTGATGGAAAGTTAGTTGAGGTGTTTGATTGGAGAGCGAGAAATGATGGAGGGTAGAGAAAGTACAAAAATAAAAATGATATTAAAGAAAAGGAACAGGAAAAAGAAAACCCACAAGTCCAATTAATTAGTGACAACCAAGGACCGGTAAAGCATTATTAAACCAGAGAGCAACCTGCAACATAATGGCACCTCTGTCAATACATGACTCACTAAGATCTTGGAGGTGTAGGCGCTGTTGATTGCGATAGCATTGACTAACAGATTCAGTGTCCGGGGGTTGATTTGTCCAGGTTCTGGGATCACACGGTGGTGCACATCACCTGAAAACAAGAATATCACTTTAATCCCCATTGGTAATAGATTTTTTCTGTGCTGCTATTGTGCCATCAAGCTGTTAATGAGTCACCCATGACAGAAAGTTGTTTTGTCAAGACAGAACACTGCTATGCTGCTAAAGCTTTTTTCACCATTGTTTCCACTGGTGAGTTTTTGTATGTAGTACAGTTATGTGCCAATACATTACTGACGGCATTTCACAGAGGCACTGTTTTCATCATGCAGAGTGCTGCTGAGCCTGTCAGAACAGTTGTATAACGTATTCTGTGGCTCTGCAGGCGCTTTGTCAAGCCCTAGAAAATAACCCTGCCGATGTCATCACGTGACTACAAATTTATGACGGAAAGTAATTGTTACAAACTAGGACATTGTGTTTGAATGACATCGCTAGAAACTACTGAGTAAAAAGGATTCAGTATGTTTTGGAGCTTGACTCATAGCAAGAATTAAAAGTCAAAAGTTCATCTTAGCCTCTGCCAGTCACTGTTAACCAATCTTTTTGAAACACGTTTCTTAACTTTGTAAAAGTGAGAAGTCTGATTTTGAAAAAGGAACATGAAATATAAACAGCAACAAAAAGGAAGAGGTGGCTGTAACCAATTCATTGTGGATGTAGAAAGACAGTCAACAACTAGCATGTAAAGTATTAACTAACAACGACAACTATTATTGTTGTAAAAGAGTTATATAAAGCTGCGCATCATCTGCAAAACAGTCAAAAGATCTAATATTTCTGGACACACTGAGCAGGCGCATGCATAAACAACAGTTCCATCTCCTTTATACCTTGAGGCAATGTTAAAAGGGATGTCATATATTTATTGTTTCAAATCATAGGTCAACGTTTCAATTAATGAGGTCAGTTTATAGAATCTTTCAATTTATTTATTTAACTAGAACTAGACTGTCACTAATTGCAATACTGAACTACACTACAGAATATTAGAATGGATGAAAGTTTGATTCATTCTAATATGAACTAAGGGAGAGGCCAGCCACCCTTCGGAGGAAGTTCATTTTCTGCCGATTGTATCTCGTGTATATCTCGCTCTTTCAGTCACTACCCACAACTCTTCAGCATTCACAAATTTGTTCACCAATCTTCAGCATGGCATTTATGAATTATCACTTGTACTCACCGATGTAAGCCTGCACTACAGTCATGCGGTTCGTGGTGAGGGTGCCTGTCTTGTCAGAGCAGATGGCCGTAGCATTACCCATGGTCTCACATGCATCAAGGTGCCGTACAAGGTTGTTGTCTTTCATCATTTTCTATAAATGACATAGCAGTGTGTGAGGGGAGGGGAGGAGGGAGGGTGGGATGGTGTGAATGAGGATAGATAGATAGATAGATAGATAGATAGATAGATAGATAGATAGATAGATAGATAGATAGATAGATAGATAGATAGATAGATAGATAGATAGATAGATAGATAGATAGATAGATAGATAGATAGATAGATAGATAAGGATAAGGGAGGATATGGAGAAAATGTTAAATGTAAAATTAATGTATTAATAGTATACACTACGACACCAAACCCTTTTTCTGAAACTAGATGGACACTTTCTTAAGGTTCTCAATTATATTCTTTTAGAAAACTGATTTAGACACACCTCCTCCCCATCTTACCTGCCACCAGTGTCTAGACTCCGGAGGGTCCTGTTCTAATTCCTAACACCACTGGGATTCTGTTCTGCTATCATGGGTCATCTGAGTCTAATTGCCAAATATGTTAATAGAATTCTGTATTTCAATAAATCACTTCACTTCTTACAAATGAGCTCTCTTCATTGAACTGGCACAGTGGGATTCTCATGGTCATTTCAGAGCTCTTAATCATTTATTTATTTTCTTCATAAGGATTTCTGCTCTTTCCCTGGCCCTTCCTCTGCCTGACCCTCCAGTGATAAGAGTGGGCAGGTTCAGCCTGTCATTCTCTATCCTCTTCGCTCTCCAGATAACCTCCAACATCTCCATCTATATTCAACCTTGAGGAAAAGGGGCTTGGGGCAGCGAAGAAAGGCTGGTTACAAGACTGAGTATGGTGGCCTCACACCAAAGAAGTCTCTCTTTCAATTTCTGAGGATTCAAGACTCTGCGCTAGCCTGCTCTCCTGCCTCAGGATGGCCGTTCAGCGTACCAGAGCTCCCGCTGCCTGGCCCGTCAGCCTTGTCGTTTACATGGGAACATACAGCACGGGACTGTTTGCCAGCCTGTGTCAGCCAAGCTGGGTTTTCCAAGACCATGCCTGTCATGAGTAAGACTGACGTGTGCCTTTTCTGAGTTGGCCAATCTAAAATTTGTGTTTCCTCTTCATCAGTCGGTCGATATGTCTGGGACCATGAAGTTTGTTTCTTTAATGAACATTAAGAACGTTGAGTCTTGTCTTCCTGAGCCAGCTAATAAACAAAGTGTGTTTTGTATTTCAGAAACGGTTAATAAGAAGAACATGTTTGGTGCTTCTGTACTGGCCAAATTTAAAACAGTGTTTCCTTTTGCTAAGCTAGTAGACAAGATAAGTCCATATGGTCTTACAGAGTTGATCTTTTCAGAAAGTGCTATTGTGTTTTGTCCAGCCTTTTTAAAGCCTGTTTCTGTGACTGAGCCACTCTCCCCAGAGACTGTTAAGGTTTCACAGCATGTCTCCCCAAGAACTGATTCACAGCACGACTCCCTGGAGACCATTAGTGGTTTGGCTGAGCTGGCCTCCCCAGAAACTGTTGCCCTGCTGGGGGTTTCCTCAAAGACTGCTAAGAGCGCAACTATGCTAAGCAGCCTAAAAGACTGTTCCGCTTCCTAGCTTGGTTTGTAGAGACTGCTGCTCCACCCAGGGCCACTCCAGAACCTAACCCTTCACCTTTCCCATCCCCCAGAGTGAGCGTAGCCAGGATCCCCCCTGTCCCTGCATCCGTACCCACTCCCAGGGTGAGGACAGCTGTGGTTCCTTCTACTGGTCCCTCCTTCCCAGGGAAGCTAGTGCCCAGACAGGGCTCAGCATGTCCCTACTCCTGTTCCAGTCCCCAGGATGAAGGTGGCTAAGTCTCTTTTAGCTGACTTTTTTTCCCATGACAGTCTCAGCGTGAAGCCAACGTGACCAGCTAAAGAAGTAGCAGTTCCTACATGTCCATGTGGTTAATCATTCATTAAAGCTGACAGGCGAATGTACCTTGACAGAGTAAGCCAGAGAGATTGTGACAGCGAGAGGTAAGCCTTCTGGGACAGCAACAACCAACACAGTGACTCCAATAATGAAGAACTTGACAAAGTACTGGATGTAGACTGGAGTGCACTCTGGCAACCATGAGTGACCTGCAACACACAGCAAACTGCATATTAAACCTACACAACCTCTGTTGAAAGCCTAAGAAATGTTCGACATGACAAGAAAACACTGTTGTGTTTAAAACAGTAATGAGCGATTGTGTATGTTGGGAAGCTGCATAAACACAAACCTTCAACGACAAATGTGTTGATGACAAAGAACAGCACCAAAATGATGACAGTGATGGCTGACATCACCAAACCTGTAGGGAGATTAAGGAAGAGACAGCTCATCAGAGTTGCTCAGTCAAGACTGCATTGCATTTTATGTTGGGCCTGTAGTGACACATGCCAAGAATAAAAACATGTCGTTCACATTCTTGTAGCAGTCAAGAACATCATCTTGCACACATGCCTGTCTCTAAACAGTAATACAGCATCTTTCTACCCAAGTCTTCACACTTTCACACTCAGACCTTCACACTATTCCCACAATTTGTTTTTCATACTGAGAAACCCATACATTGTTGCAACAAAAGCTCAGTAGGACATACAGCTGCAGATTCCACTTTGTGTGCTGATATTTTAGAGGACACTGAAACTATAAGGGCGTGAAATTCTGCCCGGTATAGGGATGAGTTGTGTACCTGCTTTGCCAATCTGAACAGCCAGTTTTGTGAGCTTTCCCTGCAACACACTCTTCTCTTTCTTTGGAACATTGGTCTTCTTCTTCTCTCTGTCCTCTACCTCTCCTCCTTCTGCACTCTTCAGAGGTTGCATCTCCATGGCAACTCCCCCATCCTGTTTTTTGGCTGAAAAACACACACAGCAAAAAGATTTGAAAACTGTAAATGTCTTCAGCACCTGACAATAAAACAAACTCACTCGACATGCAAACCAAATTCCAACCAAACACAAGCCTCTACCTTTGTTCTGATTGTTCTCCACTGCACCATCAGGTTGCTTTCCTGAGACAAAAGGAGGCCAAGTTAGACAGGGCCATAAAGGTCAAAGAACAAGAACACAAAAAATAATAAAACAAATAGTGCATTTTTATTGTGACAACTTGCAGAAACAGAAAACACACAGAACAATACTAAAGGGAACAGTTCATACTTCATACACTGGGTTATACAAGAGAGTGAGAGGCAATTTCAAAGGTATTATCCAAAGGTAATCCACATAATCTGATATCACCACAATGGTGTTCCTACAACATGATGACCAATGTTGCTCTGGTAGTCACCTCACACAAATGGTTTTGGCTTCATGACATTGTTCCAATCAGTGTTTTCTCCATTACAAAAAACACAAAATAGCACTAGAAACAGAGATCATGCTTCCCTTATATAGGCTTCTCTTGACAAGCTTCCAGTAAAATATAAAATTGAATTGATTTTAAAATCATTTTCTTCACATACAAAGTCTTCAATAATAAGGTGCAGCCATATCTTAAAGACCTCATAGTACCACATTATACTAATAGAGCACTTTGCTTTCAGACTGCAGGTCTAATTACTGAAGGCACTCTTCTGTGGAACCAGCTCTTGGTTTGAAATTGGGAAACAAACAGTTGATGATTAGATTTAAAACATTCCTTTTTGATAAATCTTATAGTTACGACCGCATCAGGCAACCTTGTAGCATTCCTTAGTTACACTGTCAAAGGCTGCTGGGAGATTTCTTGTGATACACTGAGCATTTCTTCTCCACTAACTTCTTTTCAAGCCCAGATGTTAATGTCCCTACTGCTGCATATCATTATTTTTTGTCTTCTCTCTTTCCAATAGATTGTATTTTGTCCTTGTTTCTCCATGCTCTCATTTTTCTTCCCCAACCACTCATGGCTGCATCTCCATGGTTCTGCTGAAAGGGAGTATTTTCTCCCTATCATCATCTAGCCCTTACTCATAGGGGATCTTCTGATTGTTAGTGTTTCCGCTGTAATATTGTGGAGTCATCACAATATAAAGTTTTTCTGTAGTGATTTTAGGATAAAAAAGCTGTGTGTGTGTGTGTGTGTGTGGGGGGGGGGGGGGGGGTTGGAGGGTGACAGCTGCTCTCAAACCAGTGTGGGATAAAACCAAAAAACTTAAAATTGGTTAAAAATTCTACAGCACTTGCCATAATCTTTGACTTGTTGTCTTGTTGTTGTCTCTTGAATGTTTACTATGTACTGATGAAAAAAATAAAAGTCCACTAAGTCTTAATATTTCGTTTCCCCACTCCTGCACACCCACCACAACAACATGAGTTGCAATAACAGTTCCAGAGTAACATCATTATGATACTGCAGGATGAACATCAACACGGTGATATCAGATACAAAGTGGCATCATACGGCACTGTCACTTTCACTGTGTACACTATGAGTTCAATTCATTGGTTGAGGAAAGGAGTGGGGCGGATAACTTTATGCTCACATACCATTGGTGACTGTGCTGTAACTGGCATCTGTAGTGATGAGCAACTCAGTACTCTCCTCTGTTAAATGTGTGACAAAGGAAGGTTTTTGTGGGAAGGGGCACATGAAGGATTTGGCAAAAAGGGAAAAACAAAAAACAGCAAATCTGTATAAAAAAAACTCAAGAAGTGAATGTGGTTGTATGCACAGCTCTGCGTGCGTAATATGTATTGCATAGAATGAAACCTCAATATAGGAGACAGATTAAAGAAGAAACGTAAACAGCCCCACAGCAAAATCCCACTGCATGAGGAAAAACTAACAAGTTCTGGCATTTGTAGAAGTCTTCTGAATAATGTATTAGTTCCAGTAAACGAGTGTCTGAATGATCCAGCCCACACAGGCAGCTGCACTGAGCTGCAACACATCCCAGGATGCAACGAACACTTTGGGAACAGAACGAAAACAACAAGCTGTAAGAGTATTCTTTAATAAAATAAGTGTCATCAGACCCTTTGTTGCTGTTGCTTCAAGACGTCAACAGTAGCAGACACATTTCAATGCAGAAGTGAGAACTGCAGCAGTACTGTAGAGGCACAGAAGAGTGCACTAATAATGATATTAACCTTAAGTGCTTCTGAAAATATTTGTAGCTTCTGCTGTCTGCAGCTCTGCTCTGACTGCATGGCTCCTATGGAACAAATATGAGCACAGACTAATGCTTTGTGCACTGACCAATCAACACTCTTCCCTGAAACTCTCCAGCTGCCTCACTCTCCCCTGCTCTTTCAATAATTGATTCAATCTGCAGCCTCAACCTCTCTCTCTCAGATTAAGGGTGGGGAGGAGAGACAGTGGAGGGCAACGCCAGAGAGAGGAAAGTGAAAGAGGGCACAGGAGCGGGGTAAACAAGAGAAACAGTGAAAGAATCGGAGAATGACGGACAGGCTGATAGAAGAAAGGGAAAATGAGAAAACAAGTGGGGAAAGAGAAAGGGAAACAGGTAGTGGAGAGAGAGATGACGAGGATGTGGGCTAAATTATCTATGAGGTTAAACTGGTGTGTTTCCTGTTGAAGCTCTTATCTGAAATCATTCAGGCATTCAGCTAACCCCTTACACACACATCCCAGCACACACATGTCACAATGTGTGAGCATGGATGGATTATGAAACAATAGCCCCCTGGGCACAGACATGTAACAGCCTCCCCCCCCCCCCCCCCCCCCCATAAGAGCAAGACCTCCCTATTGAAGCAGACACAAAAGAAGATGGCTGTGTTATTTGTAGTTTCTGGTCTTTTCTTTACCATATTGTGTCTTATTTTTATGCTGGGTTTTACGTCTTTTGTGTTTGTTTTGTATGTTTGATTGTTTTGTTTCTGTTGGTGTGTGTCTCTTTGTAGTCATCTTGGCTATTCAAAATGTATAATATACATTTTGAATGTCCAAGATGGGGTGTATGTATAATATACATTTTGAATGTCCTTATAGATTTTTAACATCAGCACAGTCTCATTTAGTTACAATTTCAATGTAATTTCATTTATATAGCATCAAATCACAACAACAGTTGCCTCGAGGCTCTTTGTATTAGTGAGTTTTTTAAGCTTACCACACTGTGAATTTTCATTTTTTGTTTTGTTTTGTTTTGTTTTTCTTTTTTTAAAATTTCAGTTAAATAATGTTGTAATATGTGTGTCAGATGCTAACCAAAAGATAGTAAAGAAAGGGCGACTAAACCAAAGGTCACAGAGGTGATAAAAGAGAGAGCTTTATCTGCTTCATCTTTTTACATCCTCTACTGGTTTGAATATATCAACAACAATACTGCACGTATTAATAATAAAGATGAAAATATTTAAACCTATCATAAAAGTGAAACGCATCTTCAACAAAATTATCTTAATTATTCTCATTTATTGTCTCCACTGGGTCACTTACCTTTCTTCTCTTTCCCATCTTCCTCCACATCTCCAGCTCCCAGGAGAGTGAAGATGATGCCTGTCTGTGAGTTGACACCAACAGCTGTCACCAGCATCCTCCCCGAGCCCTCCATCACATGGGTACCTTTAATAGTTTAGATGAGTGCTACATGTAAAGTGTTGGTCTCAATAGTTACAGTAAAAAAAGACAACCTGGAGGAAAAAAAATTAGTTAAGGCTAAACCCTAACCCTCAGGAGCAGGGTCACAAAAATACTGACTTGTCTTTCATTGACTTGAATTGATGGCAAAAAGCTTACAAGACTTGACTTGGTGACCCATAGTATTTATAAATTGAATATGTTTGTATAGTTTTACAATCTGTTACTTTACCAGACAGTTATGAATAATAAATAACATCACGAGGATGTGCTTTATCTTCATAGGTGAATGCACACTTGTAGTTGCAACTGCTGGCGCAAGAGCAACATGAAAAAAACTCAGACTGCACAAGCCAACTAAAAATTAGCCACTGGATGTTTCATTCTGTTTAAAAGCTACAGCTTGTTTCCGCCTGATGTTTGGCGTCAGGCCGACAGGTACTTTACCAGAGCTTTTTCATTGGTTGCTGGAAAAAAAGTAGTGACACAGACAAACAACAAGAGCAGTCAGAGAACGCAACTCCCCCCAAAGGGCAAGTGCTATACTAAAACTTTGATGATGTTTTTATTACAACATGTTGATGAGGGCCTGCTTTTATAACATGCTGATGTCTGACCTTTGACCTATGAACTTGAAGCATTACATACTATAATTGTGTATTGTATTACCTTTACCCATATGGTTGGAGCAGAAGTGGCTGAAATCTTTGGCTTCTATAAGCTGTAAAACTTAAGATTTAAGATATATTCATGCAGTGTGTAATTTTCCAAAAGTTTATGGTGTCATTGTGATGTCACAGGGTGTTGTACTGAAGAAAGAAAAAGTGTGTTGCATTGTTCTCTCCATAATATACTGGTTTTGACATTTGGTGTTGGTGTTGACTTGACCCAATTTTCACCAAAATTAAATCAGCTCGAGCTGATATTGGTATCTACCGACACACAAACTGTTAATTAGAATGTTGATATCTTAATAACTGTGGACTCTAGACTGCTAACAAACAGACAGACAGACAGACAGACAGACAAAAAAACGAACAGAATGATCTCTCTGATCTCTCTTTTTGGTGGGAGAATTAAATATAATAAACAGTGAGTTAAGGGGCATTAAATCCCCAGTACATTTAAGTACGTTATGTACTTAAAAATACCTGGGGGGAAAAAACACTTGCCACTTTTTGAGCAAAAAAACAACAAACCTGAGAGCAGCATGGGGTCCTTATCCACAGATTTGCGTACATGGTCAGACTCTCCGGTAAGAGAGCTCTCATCTATCTTCAGATCATTTCCTTGGACCAAGATACCATCAGCTGGCAGTAGGTCACCTGAACATAGACATACACATATCAGTGTTTTACTCAGCTTGCTTGCATTATATATCCTCACTATTACTGCACAGCACCAATTAAATTCACTTGACTTTAACTGCTTTTTATGCCATTTCCCTCTCTCGCTGTCTCTTTTTTTCTCACTGCAGATAGTATCCCCATCAATGCATGCATGCAAATGGCGTGACATAAATTCTACAACAAACACATGAAGGAACAATAAATGTATGGAATGGATGGTGTTCTTGATTATTTTTGTGTGTCTGCTCGTTTCAGTGGTCACTGTGGCTGGTAGCTTGACTAATGAAAAATGCCTTACCTAAAAGAAAAAAGCTTTTAAACTCTTTACTCTGTGGCAAGAAGTATAATCATTTAAAAAATAATTACTTTCTATCAATGAGAAGAGTGTCCAAAATTTGAGTGTACACGTGTGCATTCACTGTTAAGGTATTGATTGCCATCTCCCCCTGGTTCTTTACCTGACATGCAAACCCATATTATAAATGAGTGGGGAAATGTCAGTGATATTTTTATGTTTTAGCATGACATAAATGATTAGCATCATCTAAAGGACATTTGTGATTCATAACTGAAATCAGTGTTATTCAATCATCCACAATCCAGGGTTGATTCTCTTTCCTTCTATGACCTTCACATTTTCTTTTAGACACTGCTGATTTGGAAAAAAACAACATCCCTCTTAGTTCCCACTCATTTTACAGGCTGTCATTCTGGATGCTTGAAGCTTTGCCTTGATTCCTCACTTCCAGTACCAGCATCAACAGAGAGTATCAATAGCTAATGGTATCTTTGGTCCCAGTCATAGAGACTTAGAGACTTGTTTGGTGATTACCTGGCAAACAATGATCATTAGGGTAAAGTATTCCCCGCAGGTGGTTTCTGAAGGTTCCTTGCTGTCTCTATGATTTTAGCTGAACCACAGTCATGCAGGCCTACAGAATGATCAGTGGCTCCAAGCCATGAAAAGTGTGTTTCTGGGTGGTTGGTGGTTGTTTGCTGACACTAGGTAAATTGGTCACAAAAGGGTATATGGTGATTCACCATGGTCTCCTGGTGACCAAATTACATGGAGGTTAATGGTGTAGAAGCTTCTTTGTGACCAATTTGACCTAGCAATACAAGCAACTTCCAGCAACCAGCTGGTCGGAAAGGCACATTTTTCCCTAGTGATCAGAATTTGCCAGGACTGTCTCTAGGCATGTGTGACTGAGGCCTTACCTAAAAAAACCCTAAACATATCTAAGTGCAAATGCTGGTTAGCTAACCTGTTGAATTATTGTTATTATTGAACAAGCTAGCACAAGCATATGTATGACGTCAAATAGTATTGATTTTAGCCATAAGGAAATCATATAATGACCTAAAGTGAAAATGTTGCCTAGCATTGGTTAATATTAAGTTAACACCATCTTATACAATATCTATCATATCTTAGTTGTTGTACAAGATACATAACACACAGTACATAAAACAGAGCCTCGTGCATGTCTCATCACTGTTTTGGATGACAGTAGCAGACACATGAATTCAACACAGGCAATAGTGTTGATGTGGTTCATTTATTGCTATGGGTGTCAATAATTGCAATGGTTTTCTGAGGTTACACAGAGCTCCCCTAACAGCATACATTACATCTGTGTTTTACTAAACTGAGGTAGGTTTTGTGAAATTTGTACATCAGCTTTCATTCTTTATCAGATATGTTTGTGATTGACTCTTATGATTAAGTTTTATTTGATCTGCAGTGTCCTTAGATCTTCTAAATTAATCAAAATACTTACAAAAATGAAACTGAACAAATCATTTAATTTGTTGGTATGTTGTTGGGTTTTTTGTATGGGAAGATCTTATAATGGATTCCTTACCATATTTGACCTGAGCCATGTCCCCCACCACCATGTCAGCCACAGGGATCTGGATGACGTTTCCTTTTCGCACAACAGTGAACTTCTGCTCTTGCTCAATTCGACTCTGTAGACCCCGGAACTGCTTCTCTTTGGACCAGTCGTTAAACGCTGTCACCAAGACAACACACACAACAGAAAGCAGGATGGCAGCGCCCTCAATCCAGCCAGCATCTGCCTCGCCTTCATCCTCTGCACCCGCCGACACATTCCCGCATGCTGAAGATGGAGCAATTGTTTAGAGTCAGATATTTTTTGAACATGCCTCAGAAAATCAATAGCTGTTTTCCCAAAAAATATCTAATTTCAAACGGGGAGGAAAATAACAGGGAAAAATATAATAAAATGGTCCACAAGAAAAACTCATATTAGGTAAATATCAAAACCTCATCATTGTTTCTGGTGAGTCACAGAGAGCAAAACAATATGGCTTAAGCTTAGAAGTGCAGAGGCTACTTTTGACTGTTATTTTCAGCATCATCTAATGACTACACATGGTCATTGCTCTTTTTAATTTGCATGTGTGTCTGGTTTAACACAGAGCCACAGTGTCCCATATCTGCATCCTCTGATGAGACCACTTCCTCTCTATCATGACTCTTCATTGTCACTGAATGGCTCACCAATCAAACAGACCCAATTTGGTGAGCCATTTCACTTTCTGTCTCTTCAGCTTTTGTCTATTGTGTGCTTGTATTTTTCTTCCTTATATAAAAAGATTCTTATTTTTTTCACTCCTCTCTGATTTCACCAAACAACAGGAAAATCAACAGCAACAAAGTATAATATTTTGCTAAACAGAACATCTAGAGGCAACATTTGAGAATGTTTTGATGGAAGTACTTGTACATCTAAATGAGATAATAAAACAGCATGCGAATTTGTCACAAGAATAACTTAAATCATCCTGGTCTGATCCTGAGTAAAATGGGTCTACTGGAATGGGTCTCTGTATACATAGACAATTTGATGTTTAAAAGTCTCAATGCTGATGCCATTTTGGGCGTCAGCATCTTGGTCTTAGTTGGCATTAGTTGGCTAAAAAAGTAAATATGATAATAAATGAGCAGTTACCTTTGGGTAAAAAGAAAATCAGGACTAAAAAAAAATGTACTCGCTCTTGCACCAGGCTCTAAATTATGTTTATTTCTTCTCTAAAGTCTGGTATTATAGGTAGCATAGGACTCTATAGGGACTGACTCACTATTAGATCCACCATTCAAAGAATTTCTCTAGCTTATACAGCAATTTTCAATAAGCTGTAGCTGACATCACTGAACAGCTGGCTGACTTTAGTGCTTTTATAAACACTTAATCTAATGCTTTCTTACTTATGTGAGGCCAAAAAATAAATTAGTTAGTGGTGATTGTTACTGTATTTAGCATTTTGCTTTTTTGTAATTTTTGAAAGTCTAGATTAAGTTTAACAGAAATAAAACACGTTCAAGTTACTGCTGCATTATAATATTTGCTAACGCTAATAAAATTTGAAAACAGATAAAACTAAAAATAAATAACTTTGCATTTGTCTCAGTCCTAGCAGTCCTAGTCCTAGCAATTCTTCTTAGCTTTGCTTTAATATACTTTATATATTGGTTTCATAATTTGATTTGACCAAGTCTTCTCAACTCAAGTTCCACTTCCTTTTTTCCAACAGCATTTAGTTTTTCACTAGCAGATTGGATTTGGATGAATTTAGCTCTTCTTTATTAACTTTTGACTTCTCTTTTTCAATTGCCATCAACATGTAAATGCAAGCTGGACCACAGTGCTGAGCAAAATGGCTTGCTACAACCCTCCCCCTTTGTATTCTTTTCCAGTGTTTGTGTGTTTTCTTCATATAACCTTAACTTCTCCTCCGTCTTGTTCCTCCTCTCTTATCCTACTGTATGTATACTGACAATGTCTTACTTTTACTTCTCTCTATCTCGTTTTCATTTTTCACGTCCACCTTTTTCACTCTTGCTGACAGACCTTTTGTCACACCCTCCCAAACCAGCAACCACACCCTTTGTCCACATCCTCACATTCAGTTTCTTTTCCAGGAGGCTGGTAGAAGGAGAGGCCAAGGGAGATGATGGCAGCGGCCTCCAAAATGATAAGTGTGACATCCTGTAAGGCCTCCCACACAAGTTCCAGGAACGTCTTGGCCTTTTTGGGGGGAATGAAGTTTTGGCCGAAGGTTTGGCACCGACGTTCCAGGTCTGCCGGCTCCCCACTGAGACCTGATAAAGGAGGATGAGGCACGATAGGCAAGACTGAGACAGAAAATACAATTTCGTAAAATAAATGCTTTAAGATTTACATAGCCAAGTGAAAAAACAAAACACATTTGCATGCACAGATGTGCAAGTTTCATTCCTAAGTGAAGATATATGTGGAGATAAACCAACAGTGTACATAGGGACAGTAAGACACTTGGAATGCGACATACATGCACAAAGCATCACCCACACTAAATTTAACAAAAGCCCTTTGCCCAGTAAAATAATCTCAAAGTCTTTAAAAAATGTAGCTAAACATGGCTCTATATTTCGTTTAAGGATTTTGTGGACAAGAGACTAGGCGTTGAGTCTTGTTGTACTCTCTCTGGGAATTTTAATGGGTGATAGGGGTTGTCACCTGAGTCCACCTGAAATGAGGAGGACTGTTGTTGTCAAAAGTCTATCTACACTCATCATGTGCATGGATATCATGGTTAATTTGGGTGTTTAATGACTTCTTTGAACTGTTCCTTTTCCAGGGTGGAATGATTGTACACCACTTGTCATTATGACTTTAAATAAGTTTGAATTTATTTGGGATTTTCTCCAATATAGACAGAGTCAAAAGCATACATACAGACTTAAATATATGCATACACTTAAATCTTTTAAGACGTGCTGCTCAGTGTTCTACAATTTCTTTTAACTAGACAAGGCAATGACCTATTAACATGATCATGTTTAACTGTAACTGTAACTATCATCCAGCACAAAAAGGATATGTTTGAAATAACTAATCAATATTCAGGGAGAAGGGAGAAGTCAGTGAACTCAGTAAAGATTTACACAGATTAGGAAGGTCTTTGACAACGTCTGAAAGAAGAAACAGATGAGATCTGGCACTATATTAATTGACTTAAATTGAATTGAACAGAACTGAATTGAGATACATTTACTTACAATGTAAAGAACCCAAGAACCATCAAGGCTCAAGCTTGCTATGAACTAGTAAACTAGTAACTACTGAAACATCTCTGACTGTCAGCAGTAAAGTGAATTTTGCACCGCTATGGACTGAGAGGGTTCCAACCAAGAAAAACCGGCACCTTCAAGCTCAACTGAAATTTGCAGTTGCCTTCTGGAGAAAAACAATTGAGCTACTTGGCCACAAGGATGAAATGCATGTTTAGAGGAGTAAAGGTGAGGCTTTCAGACCTAAGCACAATACACGGTAGTGGTAGCCTCATGTTCTGAGGTTGTTAATAAATTAGATGGAATAATGGAGAACTACCTTCAAATTTTTCAACATTGCTTCAGATTAACAGTTAAATGGTTGAAATATGGACACAATCGGGTGGACCGACACAACAATGATCACAAACACATTGGTTTTTGAATGGATAACATTAAGCTAAGAATAATTAAGAACAATAAGCTAAGAATTGGCCTTCCTGAAACTACAACCTCAAACCTATAGAACGTTTGTGGATTATGCTGAAAAGCCAGATTCAGGAAATACAGCAAATTTAAATAAACCTGAAGAGATTGATCAACTATCCAAGAATTGTCTGTGAAGGTTCTCAGTCATCCAGGTCATCGTAGTCAAAGGAGCTTGCAAAGAAAAGCGTCTGGACTTCTTTAAGTTGCTTGAAGACGTTTCACCTCTCATCCGAGAAGCTTCTTCAGTTCTAAGGTCAAATGGTGGAGAGTCCCAGATATAAACCTAGTGGGAGTGAGGGCAGCACGGTGGCACGGTGGTTAGCACTGTTGCCTCACAGCAAGAAGGTCCTGAGTTCAATTCCACCATCAGGCCGGGGTCTTTCTGTGTGGAGTTTGCATGTTCTCCCCGTGTTTGCGTGGGTTCTCTCCGGGTACTCCGGCTTCCTCCCACCGTCCAAAGACATGCAGCTTGTGGGGATAGGTTAATTGGATAATACAAATTGCCACTAGGTGTGAATGTGCGAGTGAATGTGAGTGTGAATGGTTGTCTGTCTTTGTGTGTTGGCCCTGCGACAGACTGGCGACCTGTCCAGGGTGTACCCTGCCTCTCGCCCTATGACAGCTGGGATAGGCTCCCGCGACCCTGAAAAGGATAAGTGGAAGCGAATGGATGGATGGGAGTAACCCCCCACAGAGGGAC
This sequence comes from Astatotilapia calliptera, assembly GCF_964374335.1. Classification (NCBI taxonomy): domain Eukaryota; kingdom Metazoa; phylum Chordata; class Actinopteri; order Cichliformes; family Cichlidae; genus Astatotilapia; species Astatotilapia calliptera. The sequence continues at coordinate 19,668,265 of NC_137441.1, forward strand.
AAAAGGACCCCCTGATGATCCTCTAATCGCCTGAGCCAAGGTGTGAAACTGGGCGTGGGTCCCAATCAGCCAGAGTTTCGGGTGTGTTCATTGTGAAACCTGGCCCCACCTTATCATGCGAATTCCTGAGGTCAGATGGCCCAGGATGTGAGTGGGCGTTAAGGCGTCTGGGAAGGGATCTCAAAACTGGATTATAGATGGCAGAGAGTTGGTGTCGTAAACCCCCGCCTCTGTTCAAAGATGGTCGCTCACAGTGGACATAGATGGCTTCTTTCACTCCTCTTTCAAACCATCTGTCCTCTCTGTCCAAAATGTGAACATTGGCATCCTCGAAAGAGTGTCCTTTATCCTAAGATGCAGATGGACTGCTGAGTCTTGTCCTGTGGAGGTGGCTCTTCTGTGTTGTGCCATGCGCTTGTGAAGTGGCTGTTTGGTCTCTCCAATGTAGAGGTCTGAGCATTCCTCGCTGCACTGTACAGCATACACCACATTGTTAAGTTTGTGTTTTGGCGTTTTGTCTTTCGGGTGAACCAGTTTTTGTCTGAGCGTGTTGCTGGGTCTGAAATACACTGGGATGTCATGCTTGGAGAAAACTCTCCTGAGTTTCTCTGATACACCGGCTACATAGGGGATGACAATGTTGTTGCGTCTGTTCTTCTTATCCTCCCTCGCTGGTGTCTGGTCTTCTTTTCTGTGCCTCTTTGCTGACTTTAAGAACGCCCATTTAGGATAGCCGCACGTTTTGAATGCTTCCTTTACATGTGTGTGTTCCTTCTTTTTACCTTCAGGCTTAGAGGGAACACGTTCTGCCCGGTGGTGTAGGGTCCTAATTACTCCAAGTTTGTGTTCCAAAGGGTGATGGGAGTCAAAGAGGAGGTACTGGTCCGTGTGTGTGGGCTTCCGGTAAACTTCGATGTTGAGTTTGCCGTTCTCTTCAATGTGCACGGCGCAGTCCAGGAAAGGCAAACAGTTGTCCGTTGTGTCTTCCCTGGTGAACCTGATGTTTTTATCCACAGCGTTAATGTGCGCAGTGAAGGATTCCACTTCTTGTGTCTTGATTTTGACCCAGGTGTCGTCCACATATCTGTACCAGTGGCTGGGTACTCTTCCTTTGAAAGAGTCAAGAGCCTTCCTTTCCACTTCCTCCATGTAAAGGTTGGCTACAATAGGTGACACGGGGGAGCCCATGGCACAGCCATGTTTTTGTCTGTAAAAGCCTTCGTTGTACTTGAAATATGTAGTGGTGAGGCAGAGGTCTAACAGTGTGCAGATCTGATCGGGTGTGAAGTTGGTCCTGTCCTCCAAGAAGCTGTCTTCTTGTAGTCGTTTTCTGACAGTCTCCACGGCCTCCGTGGTGGGTATGCAAGTGAAAAGAGAGACTACATCAAAGGACACCATGGTTTCATCTGGATCCAGGGTAAGTTTCTGGACCTTGTCGGTGAAGTCGGTGGAGTTCTTGATGTGGTGTGGGGTGTTCCCCACGAGAGGCGCAAGGATGGTAGCAAGGTGTTTAGCAATGTTGTAAGTGGCTGAGTTTATGCTACTGACTATGGGTCTGAGTGGGACAGCTTCCTTGTGGGTCTTGGGAAGTCCATAGATGCAGGGTATGGCATCCCCTGGGTAAAGGCAGTGATATGTAAAGCGGTCAATAATTTTGTCCTTTTCAAAGTCTTGAAGGCAAGCTATAACTTTCTTTTTGTAGCTGCTTGTGGGGTCTCGCTTTAGGGCTTCGTAGGTATTGTTGTCACTGAGGAGAGTAGTGATCTTTGTATGGTAATCTGTAGTGTTTAGGACCACGGTGCATCTTCCCTTATCAGCTGGTAAAACAGTGATGTTGTGGTCTTTGCTCAGGGAAGCGACAGCCTTCTTTTCCTGTATTGTGAGGTTGGATGGAGGGACTTTGGCACTGGAGAGCGTGGCTGAGACTTTCATCCTGATTTGCTCTGCTTCTGTCTGTGATAATTTATTAATCCGTATGGCAGATTCTGTGGCTGTGATGAGGTCCACTATGGGCAACTGTTGTGGAGAAATGGCAAAATTGAGTCCTCTGGCTAATACTCTCTTTTCAGGTTCAGTGAGAATCCTGTCTGAAAAGTTCTTAACCCATTTCTCCTGACTGGCATCAGGTGTGTTTTCTTCTCTGGGTTGTGTAGGTTCAGGATGAGGAGTGAATGTTTTTGAAAGCAAGGTGTGAAATTTCCTGCGTTGTCTTTCTTTTCCTTTAGAGTGTTGGGCCCGCTGAGCCTTGTCCACAAACTTGTAAACCTCTTCTAAGATTGGAGAGGGTAGAAGGATTTCCAGTTCCTGCAGGGTCTGGCTGATCTTGATCTGGAGGGCATCTATGGTGAAATGGACCTGTCTTATCCTTTCACTTAAAAGGTGATTTTGTGCTCTCTGTAGAATCAAGTCTGCTCTGTATACCCTGACAGTGGATCCAAGGCGCAGGCTCTTAGGAACAACTCTGCTTTGTCTGCTGGTTCACCCGAAAGACAAAACGCCAAAACACAAACTTAACAATGTGGTGTATGCTGTACAGTGCAGCGAGGAATGCTCAGACCTCTACATTGGAGTGACCAAACAGCCACTTCACAAGCGCATGGCACAACACAGAAAAGCCACCTCCACAGGACAAGACTCAGCAGTCCATCTGCATCTTAAGGATAAAGGACACTCTTTCGAGGATGCCAATGTTCACATTTTGGACAGAGAGGACAGATGGTTTGAAAGAGGAGTGAAAGAAGCCATCTATGTCCACTGTGAGCGACCATCTTTGAACAGAGGCGGGGGTTTACGACACCAACTCTCTGCCATCTATAATCCAGTTTTGAGATCCCTTCCCAGACGCCTTAACGCCCACTCACATCCTGGGCCATCTGACCTCAGGAATTCGCATGATAAGGTGGGGCCAGGTTTCACAATGAACACACCCGAAACTCTGGCTGATTGGGACCCACGCCCAGTTTCACACCTTGGCTCAGGCGATTAGAGGATCATCAGGGGGTCCTTTTGTCCCTCTGTGGGGGGTTACTCCCACTAGGTTTATATCTGGGACTCTCCACCATTTGACCTTAGAACTGAAGAAGGTTCTCGGATGAGAGGTGAAACGTCTTCAAGCAACTTAAAGAAGTCCAGACGCTTTTCTTTGCAAGCTCCTTTGACTATCCAAGAATTGTGCCAGCAGCTTGTTGATGGCTACCAAAAGTGTTAAGGTTCAACTTGCTTAGAGATATTTAAACAAATATTAATGGGAGCTCTATGTATTTTTGATCCTGTGTGAATTAGAGAAAATCCTAATTAAATTTACATTTAAAATTGTGCAGCCAGTTCTTTAAAAAGTAATTAAAGCTGTATGCTGTACAGCCATTCCACCCATCAAAGGCTCAAATTTACCATGACATTTATGCCCATGATGAGTGTACGCAAACTACTGACTACAACCATCCATCTATGAAGGTAATACATCTCCATACTCACCCTCCTCTCCCCTCCCTAAATGATTCTGTTTCCATAGTGACTAGGACATCAGGACCAGGGCTTCCTGTCTCTAAGAGGTTTCTGCCCAGCAACAGGTGATGTCATTTCTCCTGCATGGTAGGTTTGAAACAGAATCATTTTTTTCTTTTGTGATTGGCCGCGGGGGATAGGAAATGGCAATTTGTATGCTACTGTGGTTGGCTGAGCTCAATGACTTGTGTGCGTGCATGCATGTGTGTGTTTTTAGACATCCTGCTCCAGCGTGCTTGCAGGAGAGAGAGAGAGAGAGAGAGAGAGAGAGAGAGACAGAAAACAGGTGACCTTATGCTGAGTAATTGTATCCTCCTTTTATTAGTCCCACCTCTTCATTCTATTCCATAGACTCTCTACTCCTCCTCCTCTCTCTTTCTCCCTCACTCAATCTCCCCTTGATGTGTCCTTGACAATGCGGCAAGCTGTTCTAGCTTTTCCTCCTCAACCACATCACACACACACACACACACACACACACACACACACACACACACACACACACACACACACACACACACACACACACACACAGTTTATCTTATGCCCTCTTTCTCATCATTTCTTCTCCCATTCCATGTCTTCAGTCTTGGTATAATGGTCACACACTGCAGTGTTCTAGTATCCATACACTGTGCGTAAGTGAGAGAGAGAGAGAGTGCTTCCATGCTGATCGGTGGATCATGTTACAGATGATGTTCAGCATTAACTGCATCATAATGTATACTTGTGTGGTGTGTTTTCCCTGGTGTGTCTGTTCAACACTGTATATACCCATAGTCTCCAATCTGATCTGTCAATACACATTCCAGCTCTATGTTCGCCGTGATTGTAATCATAGAGAGCATAAGAAGCAGCTTTTGTTGGTGTGTCAGATCTGGAGCAGAAAATATTTCATGGAAATTATCAGCCACAAGTTTTTAAGCAGATCATTACAAGGTGGGGATAGGAGCATCTTTCTTCATGTGTGTTTGCACTCTGGCTGCTTTGAGATGACACCATATGTGATTTGTGAAAGCGAGCACAGTGCAAGAGAAGATGGTCAAAGTGTGTGGAGATCACCATTTGTGTGTGTGTGTTTGTGTGTTGTTTGCCAACTGTGCTTTGTAGGGACATCTGCAGATACATGACACCGTGTCAGAGAGGGAGAGAGTGACCGTGTGTGTATTTATGTGTGTGTTTTTGCATTAGGTTTGTTGGGACTTGCTGCACTGACTCCTGCCCAGCTCACAGTATCAAATTAGCAACACTCAACACAGACTTACTGTAGCTCAACACCCACCACCCATCTCGTGTTTTTTCAATCTCTCTTCTCTGTCTCTCATTCTTACACACACATCTCACAGATTTTACTTACACTTGAGTACACACACACACTCTCTCTAACTTCTTGCTCTATTCACCTCTCTCTGTTCATCACCATCTCACTCTTCTTTCACTCTCTCTTGCTGACTTCCCAAGCCAACTTCTCTCTGCCGTTGTGTTGCTAGGTTACAAACTAGTTGAAGGAGTGGGCGTAGTGTGGTACCACACCCCTGGTAGAATACACAAGTGTGCGCATCTACACATTCAAAAATATTAAAGACACAAATATCCAAAATCTAGTTTGGCAAATTCATTATAACTTGATCTTTGGGAATCATGTGTGTCAGAAAAAGAGACTGCATGAAATTTAAGCACTGCAGAAGAAATTACCGTATTTCCCGGACTACAAAGCGCACCTGAATATTAGCCGCACAAGCTAAAATCAGGGGAAAATCCTGTTTTGTACATACATTAGCCGCACCTGACTAAAAGCCGCAGGTGTTTCAATGTTGACTTATCATATGTAAGAGAATATGCACAAAGGGAATTGTCAGGAAAGAGATGGCTGTTTGGAGACACACGCCTTTTATTAATATTTTGAAAAACAAGTTATGGGTACATATTTGCATAACTTTTTAGGTATATGTACAAGTAGCGGTAATTACAAGTACAAAACATGTACTGTGCTTCATAAATGAGTAACAAATGTAGTACATAACAATAACCTACAGCACACCAGAAAAATAGATTCAGACCAAGGCTGGACTGGGACAAAAAATCGGCCCGGGCATTTTGACTAGAGACCGGCCCACCAGGATAAAGATTGAAAATGTGACATCATTCAGGGGTAAAAACCGCAAAGGATTCTGGGAACTTGTGGCAAGAGGTACTAGCGCACGCAGGCTTTCAATTGAACTCAGTTACACAGCGATAAAAAGAAACACAAAAAATGGCAAGAAGCTGTTGTATTATTAACTGCAACAGCCGGTCGCATGACAGCCACGGGAAGCCGATCGTTTTTTTTTAAATCGGATTACGTCCTTGAAGAGAAATGTTTTAAGCCATGTTTCCGAAGTAAGAGCCGACGGATGGTCTGGATATACCAAATATAACGTCCCAGAACACTCCAGCTCACATGTTAGTCTGCTCCAACCATTCCCACAAAGGTCAGAGTTTTTTAGTCGTTAATACGTCATTTTTCTTAACATAATTGGTGATATAGGTTACAAGCAAGTCTGGCGCTGAACAGAAATTGTCGCGCTATGCTCCTTTGTTTATTGTGCATAAATAGTAAATTGTCCTGACACAATATTGCGTTTCACTTCTGTTATTACCATGGTACATTGACAAAAACATATACTTTTATTCACAGGATAAAACAGTTGTTTTGTATCACTAATTGTCCAGTGCGATTACAGCATACAATATTATTGTCACTGCTACATTTCTGTAATGAACCAGAAATTATTTCCACTACTAATTAATTACCGTTGAGCTCAAAGGTTATACTAATAAACGGTTAACAAATGTGTATTTATGACGACGATTTGTGAGACTGGTAAACTTACCTTTGTTCGTACGATGGTCTTTCGTTCTACACGGTGCGTTTCAAGGTCCTGTACCCATCTGTCGGTAAACTGTACCTGGGCTTGTTGCAGTGACCTGAAGTTACTAAACTTCATGAGTGTATGCACTCACTCCAAGAACCGTGTAATTATAAATATGAGCGTGGTGAAAGTTGGGCAGCACGCTAACGTCTTTTGTCCCTCTGTGTGCTTGTAAGGGTCTAACCCTTTCACACCTTTGATTTTTTCCTCGTATCTTTTCTTTGTCTTTTCGTCGAGTCTGTCTTTGTACGGACCGGCATTGTTCTCCTTTTGTTTTGTACATTCCTTTTTTGTGCAGCAAAGAAAAAACAAGAAGGTATTGGAACCGGAGAATGAACGTTTTGCGGTGCTGCAAATGCTTGAATTTGATGCGGTACTTGGATTGTTTTGCCACGAGTTCCCGGCATGCAATGCGCGAAAATCACGTGATTGCTAAACAAGGGGGCGGGTGCATTCGGCCTCCTCGGCTGTAATTGGTCCAGCCCAGAGTCGATCATGACCAATTGGCCAATCCAACACCTTTCATTATATATACCCTTCCTAAAAAAAATTAAAAAAAAATCCATCGGCCCATAAAAACAAAAAATCGCCAGCGGCCCACCGGGCAAATGCCCGGTATGCCCGATGGCCAGTCCAGCTATGATTCAGACTAACTTTTAGGCTCAGGTGCAGTGACACGGCTTTAACAAGAAGAAAAGTCAGTCATTCACCACCATCTTTCTCTTCTTCCTGCGCACTAAAACCACCAAAGTCCTCTCCTCCAGTGTTGGAAACGAACAGGCTCAGGATGGCTTCGTCATCCACTCCATCCACTCTCAGCTTCTTTCCTTCGTTGTCACTTTCAAAACCAAACAAATCCTCGTTGTCAGTGTCAGAGTCGAACACCCTCAGAAGGGCCGTGGCGGTGTCCTCCATCATGCAGCAGTCCAGCCCTTCGAAATCCGTTGGTGATCATGGATGTTTTCACACTTTTCCACGCTGTTAGAATCCAATGGTGGAGTTGGGCATAACTTGCTTTTTGCAAGTTTATCGCCGCACATCATCCAGGCCTCCAGCTGAACGCGTAGCGCTACTTTGAAGTTTGTTTTTCGCGCTACTTCGTACGGCACTACGTTGCCTGGCGGATGGACATGTGACCAACATACCACTCTTGAACCCCGATCCTTCCGCCAGGCAACGTAGTGCCGTACAACAGTAGAACAAACAAAACAAATCCGCTCATGGACAATCCATAGAAAAGCCGCACCTGACTAAAAGCCGCAGGGTTCAAAGCTTGTGCAAAAAGTAGCGGCTTATAGCCCGACAATTACGGTAGTTGCTTAATCAGTTAGTTGTATGAAAAGATCAGCTGACTTGTTTAGTGTTTCTCACACACACACTTTGCATGTTCTTTTTTTATCCGAGACAAGATATAATCAACATAGTTTGGAATAATACACAAACTTTTATTTTGAATAAACTGGTTACCAGCTAACATAAGGTCTGTGTTGTAGCCAATTTGAACGTCCACCATTTGAAATGCAGCTGGCGATGGCAATTGTTCTGCTATATTGGATTTGGATTTCTGCTGCAAGTTGGAAGGTCAGTCTAACCAGAACCTGAACCAGCTGGAGAGCCAGCGGTGCTGTGTTGTAGCTCACTGAGTCTGCAGAACGAAAAGAGGAATACTGTTGCCAGTGGCAGTGCAAGACTATAAAGATGAAATGGGAAGAACTCATAAGACAAACACCTGATTATTGTTATAATATTATTGTTATTATTATTATTGCTTTTATCGTGCGATCGTGGCTCAATAGTTGGGAGTTCGCCTTGTAATCGGAAGGTTGCCGGTTCGAACCCCGGCTTGGACAGTCTCGGCCGTTGTGTCCTTGGGCAAGACACTTCCCCCGTTGCCTACTGGTAGTGGTCAGAGGGCCCGGTGGTGCCAGTGTCCGGCAGCCCTGCCTCTGTCAGTGCGCCCCAGGGTGGCTGTGGCTACAACTTGCCATCACCAGTGGGTGGATGACTGGATGTGTAAAGCACTTTTGGGTCCTTAGGGACTAGTAAAGCGCTATACAAATAAAGGCCATTTACCATTATTATCATGTTACAATATATTGGTAGCATTATGAATTCATTTAAGAAAGTGTGTGTGCGCCTTTCTCTCATGCACAGGAACACACATGCAAATGCAATACAATCTAATTCTGGGGGAAACACTTATTTATTAAGTTAAAGTTTGTCTCCTGGCATTGTCAATCTCCTTTTGTCTGCTAGAGTCTTTCTGAATAAGCAGCTGAATCAGTTTAAACACCTGAGAGGGGCAGGGAGGGCTAGCTGGTTAGCAGAACTATCAATATAACTGTGACAAAATTAATTCCTAGTTAATGTTTTTTCCTAAGTTAATCACAGATCAGCTGTTCACTATAGTGTATAAAAAGATAAAAGCTCAAAATACACTTGAGCCAGACATCATTCTACCTGGGCAACCCTACCAAAGTGTGATAAGCGCTGACATTACATATTTAAAGGTTTCATACTCTGCCATGAATTATACGTGTGTAAAAGTAAACCTGAATTGGGGCAAATCTTTGAATATGCAATTTGGTTCAATTCCATCTCCACCAACACCTACACCATTCACTCAAGCCTAGCTCCCCGCCTCCTCACAGACTGCAAGCTGTAATAATTCATCCATAATGTTCTACTCAAAAACCAGAGGAGGAGCAAACTGAACAGGTATCAGAACGGGCATGAATTTTATGTGAACTACAATGTTATAAATGTAACAACAGTTACCAAGCATTACAAAGCATTACCAATTAATGTATTAATGTACTCACATTACATTTTTCTGTGACACAATAATGATGCCAGTATGTCACATGGTCACATAATGTAGAATTATCAGCTTCATATATTAGAAGAAAAACAGAAGAAAATCAACTATTTTTATCTGGATTTACATAACATACTTCTTTTGAGTGGAGATATGCACATTCCTTCAAATTTGTTACCTAAAAAGACAATAATGAGATAGTTATACGTGCTGTTATTGGGATACATATGTGGAACAATAGGATGTCAACTGGCTATTACAAGGCAGTGTATCTCAGGCCATGTTGCAGAATAAGGCTATATAAGTAGCAGCGGAACGAATTACCTTCTACAGTGACCAAACAGAAAAATAATGTCATTTTTACTACTTAGCATTACATCTATTTTTCATTTTTTTTTGCATTGCAACTGCACTACAGTACTGCACAGTATTAATATTGGGCAGTGGGCACACCTCAGGTTTGAGGGGTGTGTTGGCTGCTAATCTCCATGGCAAACTAATGACTTCAACCTAACAATGACAACTTACCACATCCCTGTGGGTTGTGAACAAAAATGGCCATTGTGCACATCAATTAACTTTCACTACTGTGTCATGATAAGCGACAGTTTATTACACACTGAGAAGAAGGACTGATGTCCAAATTTAAAGCCTTGTTTTCCTGTTACTATGATGTTGATCAGTCTGAGCAATTTGTCTAATGCTCAACTTGTGTACAGTTGTACACAACTGTACACAAGCTTCTTCTTTATAGTTATAAAGAAGACAAAGCAAAAGAGGAGTAATGTTGTTGGTGTAGCTAGGTCGAACTGAGACGGCATAAACAGGCAGTAAACCATAAAACACTTGGTTGCCATTGTCTATTTATATCTTTTTCTGGACCTCGCTAGTTAACAACATTAAACATGACTGATACCCTTGTCTTTCACAAAATGGCAGGAGTTTGTGCCTCTGTAACGGCCTAATCTCACACGGTGCCCACCATGCCTCCAATAGCAGTTAGTGTGAGACTGGAGGCATGGTGGCTAATGTTAGTGGTTTAACTAACATTAAATATAACAAAAAGGTGAGATATCTGACAACAATGATGAACTTTTATTATTATTATTATTATTAACTTCACCTCCATCAACCGCCAAGTTCTCCCAAGATATTAACATGATTTGAGATATTATTTCCACATACTGAATAAAACATTCAGGTCATTTTGCAATTTTTAGTCATTATACATGCCAGAAAGGAGGAGCAGACCAAGGATCTGATCATTGACTAATGGCTTGTAATCGGGAAGTTGTTAACCAATGAGCAAGCAGCTTCACAGTCAGAGCCGCCATATTTGGTTTCAAAACACAAAGCTGTTGTTGCCAAAAAACACTCATCTTAACGCTTCAGAACGAGTTCTCACAAACCTATAGATGGCATTATGGTGGCTATATCCATCTTTTATACCATCAATGTTTAAATTTAGAATATTACATGAATATTGATATTATTATATATTGCTGATAATATATAATGTTGTAAATATGATAAACCATCAGCAACTCTGGCAAGTTACCGCCACCAGGCAAGTCAATTTGTTACATCACGTCTCCTTTCTCAAGCTGTCAAACTCAATTCTGTTGTCATCACTCTGGTCCATTAATTTGCTTGCCCACCTTCTGCAAGCCAGTTAGCTTTCTCTGTTCTCTGTGCCTTAATTCTGTGCTCCTCTGTCATTCTACCTTTCAGACTCTCATTCATGCCACCTGCCTCCCCATCTACACCTCATCATCTCTCCAGTCACTAGTATCTAGGCCCCAGGAGGTCCTGTCCTACTTCCTACCATTGTTGGACTCCACTCTGCTGCGTAGCTTTATCACAGTCTAATTATCAAATAGTTTATTACCCAAACTCATTGTTCCTTTAAAAAATAGTTTTAAGTTATTTCAAAACATCCTATTTATTCATTGTTTAAGTCCACAAATAATCAAACATTAGCGATAACTAATCTCCAATATACACCAATCCAACTTTTTCCAGTTCTGTACTGATGATATTGGCACTTTGGCTTCAGGTATCTGCTGATACCAAATACTGAAATCATACCACAAATAAATTAATAAGCCTAATTTATCACTGTTCTCATTAGTCGTTTTTTTATGATAAGCAACAGACTCATTAAACACCTCTTTGTAAATTAGCAGTTTAAAACCTAATATAGAATGCAGAAAAAATCACTAAAAAATCGAAATAAATTTGTCCCAATTTCAGCCTCTACTTATCTCAGTTTGAGAGTTTTTAGTGTGCAGCTCTTCACATCTAAGAAAGACAATGGCTAACTGAGTTGACAAAAGAGAGAAAGGAAAACACTGTTGGTGCTTTTCATTTGTGTCAATGCACTTTGCAGTTCATTCAAAACTACTTTAAACATGCAAAAACAAGCTGTAAGCCTAGCAGGTGTGAAAGACCTGCAAACTTGAAAAATGGGCAGTTAAAAAAAGCAAACGAATTCAAAGACAAAAAAACATAACAAAACATTTGTCAAATTTGAAAGCAAGGGCGTAGATTTGGCATGGACGGAAGGGACACGTCCCCACCAATATCCAGCGATTACTGAATCGTCCCCACCAATAATTTGATCTCTTCGAGTATAGAAAAAAAGAAAAACGATCTGTCAACGTCTCGTTCACCTGACGGTGCAGAAAGAGTTAAATTACATTCTCTACTGGAGTCCTACCTCATGTGACAAATATGGCCAATGTGATTGGCTGTGCCTTTCAGGGAGCTCTGTTTAGTTTTATCAGCTGCAAGCCTGCGCTGCCAGGACCTGCAAGGAGGAGAGGAGGATGGCAGCAACAAGGAAGAAGCTGGATATAAGAGAGTGTTTCAAAGAAACCTGTAAGTCACTTAAAGTTAAGTTCACTCATAAAATGTGTCCGTCATAATAACGTTACAGGCTATGCTAGGCTATGGCCCACATCAGTCTAAAATTGTATGTAACCACGAATAACGTGTTTTGGAAACTAACTACGCAACAGGCATCACTATTAGTTATTTCAGTCTCCCAGAGTAGCATTTCTAATTTTGATTGAAACTGTCAGAGAAAACGGCAGCCTCGAGCGAGCCAGGATATTCGTTTACAGAGGCTGTTAACATTATATGTCTAACGTTAAAATGTTGGTGACACAATAATTTCATCCTAATGGCACTGACGTATTCATAGGGTTAATTTTTGAGACAAAATATCATGAGGTAGTTATGATTTTGCAAATATTCCACCTTGTAGTGCAGTTTGCACAAATTGTTTTAAAAATGCACTCACCCTACAAACATTACAGATGTGTGACTCATCAGCATGGTGTGTCTAAAATGTTGCATACCGTAATTTTGCTGAGAGATCTGTTACTTTGTGGTAATCTTAGATGAGTAGTTTTATGGACAAAAACCACCAGGTCATTCAGTGTTCCCTTAGTGCTAATGTATAAGAGATGTTGGTGTACTATAACTGAAGTAATGTTGTTAAGTCCTTAAAGTCATATTCTTTTATTGTCATGACTCTATTTTTATTTTTGTATGATACTTGATTTGTCTGGAATATGGCTGAAGTAAACTAAAGCCTAAAATACTTAGTCATTTGTTTAATAGTAATTTAACATTATATAATTCACATATAAAACTATGAATTTAAATTTTAAATGGTTTAAAAGCATGTAGAATAACATATGTAAGCAAGTATATTTCTCCTTTTTTATCAAGAAGCAAAAACAAAAAGGAAGAAAAAAAAAGAATCAGGGCAGGGTTCGGTGGTTGAATCATCCGTCCCCACCAATGCCAAAACCAAATCTACACCTTTGTTTGAAAGGCTCAAAAGAAATGACAAGCACATCCGTGGCCAGGTGAGGCCAGAACCCTGAGACTCAATGACACATTAAGCAGATAAAAGAAGTGTTGTACTTGCATTAGCTGTTTAATTAAACTCTCAAAAGGAAGTCCAAAGAGATCTAAAAGGAGGCCTTTATTATGCTGAAAAACCAAAATAAACCTGTCAATCTATTGGGTTCTCAAAAATAACAGTAAACAGGCTAAACAGTTAATACTTTTGTTAAGCCTCTTGAACTAAAATGGAAAATCTGTAAATAATAATAATAATAATAATAACAACAACAACAACAACAACAATATAAGAACAGATATAAGTTAAAGTACTTCTTATCTTGATGGCCTGAATGTATTACTTTAGTGAGTGAGGGTTTATAACCGTCCTGCAATCAACCCTAACTTCATGAATGTTGTGATGTTCAGTATTTGCACAAACCATCAAAATGAGTAATACAGAGAGGTATATTAAGGCTAACTTCACTGATGTGAATAAGACAGGAAAAACACTAAGCAAACACAGGTATAGCTGAACAGCTTCAACACCTGCGAGACAACATTTGGGCATCATAATAACTTTGAAAAGGATTTATTAAAGGTTTATTTTATTAGCATGTCCTGGTAACTGGCAGCCTATGAAAATGATTATTTTTCCTTTTGCCTCCTTGACTGTTAACAGTTGTTAGACAAACATAATAGACTTTCACCTAAACCACCCTTGCAGGTATACTGTTAGAGATTGTAGTTCATCCATTTATTGATTTACTCTATCAGCTTCCCATTCACCCATCCAATATAATCCCATCATCCCTTCACCAATCAGACCATCCGCCCATATTCTCTTTACACGCACCTCAACCAGAAGCTGCCTTCCAAGGTCAGGATTACAACTACAGGAAAATGGAGGCACCAGCACTTAATTCAGAATTCATCTAACATGTGTTGCACTCATTTGTGTATTGATATTGCGCACAACAATAAACATCATTAGCAGTTTTAGTGTATGTTCGTAGCTTGTTAAAATAAAAGGTGGCTTTGTTCTAAAATGACTGGTGACCACACCTAATCTGTTTCTGTTGGCCAAATGATGCCAAATGATGATGAGACAGAATCCCCACCAGTGATGGCGTTACAACGGCGTTACCATTACTAACAAGAAAATGCGGTGCGGTCGCGTTACTATTTTTCAACAAACAGACGGTTGAAACTGTCTTCAGCTTACCGCACCTTATATCAGTTGCATGGAAGTAGCTGTCCATGTAAGTAATCTGGGCGCTACAGCTTTAAACAGCTGCGCGCGGTCCCGCGGATGGCAATCACTTTCTGCCCGACGATCACTTTTTTGCACCACACCTGGAGCTCAGGGGGGCAAAACAATCGCATGAGTGCTGCTGCTTGACTGAGGAAGAATAAAGTAGTCGTGGTAAGCCAATCACATGACCCGTTCAAGATGACAAAGCAACAAGGTGATATATACCAGTTTTTAAATTGTGTTGATAGGCCACGTAAAACTAGAGTCATGATAAACAATATATACGAGTGTTTTTTTCCTGAATAATTTCGTCATGTTTACTGTTTAAGGACATCACTAGCAAGCACTCTCTGCATATGCCCCAAAAAAAAAAAAAAAAACCAAAAACAGCCCTTTCGTGGAAAAATACACCATGTCAACCAATAAAAAAATAATATGGAAACATGACATTTGGTTGTTTAGGAAGAGGGGGAAGATTGAGGAGTGACCACGAGAGAGAGAGAAAGAAAGACAGCAGAAAAAGAGAGAGAGAGAGAGTTTTGAGATGTGAGAGATTTGTGACGTTTAGCGTGTTTGGAGTGTGTAGTTAATGTGTTGTCTTGTGTAGTTAGCGTGTAGTGTTGTGGATAGTTTTGTGTTGTGTGTCAGAACAATGAGGCGACTGCTGTCTCCAGATAAAAAACAGGATGAGTGACACACCTGCTGCTGTCAGACCTGCAGGTATCAGGTTGTGATGTTCTCCTTTATAGTGGACAGAAATTATTTTTTTGGGAGTGGCACAAATAATTTAGGTAGCATCCTATTGAATGCAGAACAGCTGATTGTTATGTAAATAGTTTGAAATGGTTATTAAAAAATGGGGTAAAAGGTAAATGGCTGCTAATAACTTTGTTGTTTGCAAAACTTGTGCATATGATTTTAAAATTGACAATTTATATTTACATTTAAAGTTCTGAAATATGATTCATTAAACATATTTGTGGTTGTTTCTACTTGGATTTTATGTTTTTTGTCTGATTTTAGATCAATTGTGTTAATACAGTATGTCAAAATGAAAACATAACTGTAAATTCAGACACGCGAGGTTGTGCTGAAACAGATGATACCAAACAAGGCAAAGTAAATCGTTTTTAAAGGAGAAATGTAGAGGTAAAATCAAAAGTGGTTAAAATGGCCAATTATACCCTGGACCCCAGAGGGTTAAACTTTTTTTTATAATGCGGTAGTTACTTTTAAAGTAATTAATTACTTTTAGAATCTTGTAACTCAGTTACTAACTCAGTGACTTTTTTGAAGAAGTAACTAGTAACTATAATTAATTACTTTTTCAACGTAACTTGCCCAACACTGATCCCCACTGATGCACTGGTGCCTGTGTTTGACTCCAATCAAGAGTACAATCTCATTCATCCTCCATCTTCTGCTCTATAAATTCATCCAACCAGCAACCACCTACTCATCCACTGTACCATTCCTCCACCAGCCCATTCATCCATCTAGGCACGTCTTCTTTTGTTATCAATTCTTCCCACTGAACCATTTCTACACCCATGTCTGCTCACCATCAGTGGTATTGGACTGTAGTCGCCGGCAGAGACCCTCTGTGTCTCCATAGCTGTCCTCTATCTTCTGTAGGGCATCAGCCCCTCGGAGCTCCATCAGCTCCCTGAGCTCCTTCACTGTGACCCCAAAGTCTCCCCCTGCATGGCTGCCATCTGCCCTTCCTCCTCCTCCACCCCCACCTCGTGTCCCTTTGGGGTAAAACTCCACAGCGCTGTTTGCCATTTCACCCATTGTGGCTGTTGTTGACATGTCAGTAAAAGGTTTTGTGTGTGTGTGATTTTCTTTCTCTCCGTTGTCTACTCAGGCCCCCTTTGGTTTGGATTCTGGAGGGTTGTTCATGTGCTCAACAGTCCTGTTTCTGACTAAATGTTTTATTCAAAAATGATTTTATATCAGGGTAATATGTATTTTTTTCACTTTAATGTCTTGGCAATAGTCTCTCACTGCTCCTTTAAATCTCCATAACTGAAGAAGGCTGAAGAGGAGGATGAGGGGGTGAAGGACAGCGAGCAGGGCCACTTCAGAAGCGTGACATCTGAATGAATCCAGCTTTCTCTTCCGTCGTCTCCTCTGCGACTCAACTCTTTCCTTGTTTCTGTCCCCCTCCCTCCAGAGTCACGGCCAGTCCATGGACAGGCGCAGGTACGGTCAGGTGGACCAGCTGTTGGGCTTACTGATGGGGATGAAGTGATGATGAATGGATGGAGAGAGGGGCGATCAAGGCAAAGGCAGCTGATAAATAAGAGACAGGATGTGGAGCCAGTTCAGAGGTAGCTACACCAGGACCTAAGAGCAAGAGAGAGAGAGAGAGAAATTACCAGCCTGTTCTACTAGTCTCAGTCATTGAGATTACATCAAATCATTTCTCGGGGCAAGTCGGCAGAGTCAGATGCAAAACTGGTGCTTTCTATGCAATAGTTAAAAATGAAAGCATTAATCTTAACATAAATAAATGTACAAAGAGGAAAAAGTCACAATAAAACCCTGAAACGCAAAAACCAAAGATCATCACCCATATAGTGTTACGTTCCCCTGAGGGGTCTAGGCAGTTAAGGGGAAGTAACAAAAAGTGTCCAGGTCAGAAAAAGGAGTCAAGGAGGCAAAAGGGTTAAATTAAAGAGTTTTATTAAAGTAGCTCAACTAAAAGAGACGGACAAGCCGCTATCACCATTTAAGAAAACAAACAAAACTCAGGCGTTGGTCAATAAAGTAAACCCTATGTCAAAAAGAGAGAGCAGCTCACTAACTGCAAATATACCAAACACTCAGCTCACTAGCTGCAACCACACTAATGGCACTCTGGCCCAGAGCTCACCTTTCCCTGGGCTTAAATCTCTTTAATTACTGACGAGAGTCAGCTGCACAAAAGGGAAAGGTGGCACCTCAGGCAGAAGAGGTGGTGGGACACGCCCACACAGGCACCTTCAGGAGGAGGCCCAGCTAGGGCCGTAACACCCCCTCCCATAAATACAAACCCGTGGTTTGTCACATAATTATGATAACCAAAACAACTAATCAAGTCCGTAACCGTTGCATCACCAAATTGCAGGCTTTCCACCTACCAAACCCCATAGCAACGGTTAGGCATTGCCTGCGGAAGCTGCCAACCCCATCTCAATGGGTTCATAATACGGACTGAGGGTCGCCGCAGACCCTCAAAATAGTGTCCCATGTGATAGCCAGGGCTTGGAACGATCACATGTGGAGAACCCAGGAGGCAGCTAGCAGGCTTTACTGAAACACAGACATGTTTGTTAGCAAGGGATGCAGGTCTGAGGGGTGGTTTTATACATGATCTTTCTCCCTGCAAATCATTTTGAGGACCGGAGAACCACGACTAACTTTTCTCAAAGCAGGCCCTTTTTGCTTTGAGTGGGCTTTCTGTTTGAGTTTCAATTTCAAACAGTTAGCAACGAGGTGTCCAGGTTTGTGGCAGAAGAAACAAAGCTTCGTTTTGGGTCTCGAAACCACAACTTTTTCAGCCTTGTTAGCTGGCCCACTCTTACCTCGCCAAGATGTACTATGGCACAGAGGGGTATCACATTCTACAGCATTTATTTTATGACTTAGGGTGAACTCATCTGCCAGTGTGGCAGCCTGCTGTAATGTGGAAACCCTTTGTTCACTTAAAGAAAGAGCAATACACTCAGGAACAGAGTTTTTAAAATCCTCCACAAGCATGAGCTCACGTAACGACCCCAAACTGTTAACCTGGCTTGCAGAGCACCACCTACCAAAAAGCTTTGCCTTCTCCTGAGCAAAGTCAAGGTAGGACTGACCCTGTGCCAACTCCAAACCTCGAAAATGCTGCCTATAGGCCTCAGGTACAAGCTCATCGGCTAGGAGGACGGCACTTTTAATCTTTTCATAAACTAGGCAGTCATCCCCGGACAGACCAGAACAAGCTTCCTGAGCCCTACCTGTGAATTTACACAGCAATATCACCCCCCACACGTCTTCAGGCCACTGTAATGCAGTTTCTATGCTTTCAAACACACTGAAGAAGCTCTCAACACTGGATTCACAGAAAACGGGAACCAGGTGGATGTTATTACTTACAAACAAGCTTCTAGACACCTGTGCACTGATAGCCGTATCATCCATTTCGGGGGCGGAGATATAAGCTGGGGATGAGCTGTGAGCAGTGTGGGGTGTTCTTGGTGTGTAGTTATCCTGCCTGAAGTGTGGAGTTGTGGAAAGAGTATAGCTGCTTTAGGTGAGAAGTGTGGGCTTGTGGGCCTCGGCAGCAGTAAAGCTAGCTGCTGCTAGTGATAGGGTGAGCTTGTGGGCCCCTGGAAGTGCCTCCTCGTGGTGTGGAGTTTTTGTTTGGTTGTTGTGTTCTTTGTTGTTGCAACCTTTTTTTCCCTTTTTCCAAGTGTTATTGGTAAAACGGCGTTGCCGGCTCTTTATGTTAAGATTATCTATAATAAAGACTATTTTATTTACCAAAAACACCTGTCTTTTTTCCTTTCATTCTGTTCTGGACTCATTTGTTACTGGTCCCCTCACTCGCATGCCTAGACCCCTTCGGGCGGACGTAACACTGTTAAAAGATTTTTTAGTACAACTTTGGTAAGCCACACTGCTTGATGGATTGTCAGAGCATTACAGCTGCCATAGTGAGGATCTTCGCGGAGTAATCTGGGTCCAAAACTCCATCCTGTTCAGGTCCCAAAGTCAAACGAACACTAAGAGTTAAAAACGGTCTAAATTATTTCATCTTTAAGAAAATCATCAGCGTTGCTGCTTTATCGGGTGTAACAATTAAGTTTAACATCCATGCATCCATGAAAACAGAATTTATTAAATTTAACGGAGTTAGAAGTTAACAGGAAGTTAGCTCGCTAGTTTACACCTAAACATTTCATACCATGTTCTGACTGAAAGATTTTTGAAACTAATTAAAACGTACAGCTCTGCTACCACTTCCAACATAAATGAAGACAGAAAACTAAACAGCAGTGGCGTTTTCAGGGTTACTGAAGTTGGACTACCTGGTATATAATATTGTGCTATGTGATTGCTAGCGACATAGCTATGTTAGTATAACATTAGCACAGTGAAGCTGGAGGATGAACGCCAACTTTTTTTCCACTCAATAAAAGTTAACGTGAGGGATTCTGGTGGTTGGGGACAAATGCAATCGCATAGCAGGATGCTATACACGGGCCAAACTTCAGTCAGGAGAACAACTGAGATTACTCATCCACAATACGAGGTTAGTTATTAATATACTGCAACAACATGGGAATAGAACAGCTGCGAGAGAATTCAACATTAATGAATCAATGTTACGGAAGTGGAGGAAGCGCAGTTTTTGGCTTTCCCCATATTTCAAAAGTGCTTCATCTCTTTGCTATGACTGTCGCCCGCCATAATTTGCAGATGATAATGGTTTTAGCCGCTGCGATGCTTTCGACCAAAACAGGTGCAGCTTGATGACATCATCAACATTGCGCTATCGCGATAGAGTGATATAGTCAAAATCTCTATCATTGGCCAAATTTATATCGTTTCTATCGTATATCATTTATATCGCCCACCCCTACTGTAGACCATTGTCAATCAATCTCGTGCCGTGTCTCCTCTACAGTACAGAATGCGTTCAGCTTGTCAAATTTACATAAATCTTCGATCGCTAGCAGTGTGACTCTGAAGTGCTGTACTGTATGTCTGTAAGTTTTCTCCCCAACAAACACAACAATGTCGTGTTTTGCACCGTCAAAGGCAACCGCGGGTGCCTTGGTTTCATTCTATAATACTAGAGTAATTTTTCTACGAAGGTTTGAACTTTGAGTGTTTAAACAAGTGAGAAAAGTGTGAAAATGCTCATGCCTGTCTGAGAAAAGTGTATAATGTGTGTAATGAGGAGTTTTACAGCCTATAATTGTAAAAAATAAAGTTGGCTACTTCGCGGATTTCACCTATCACGAGTTATTTTTAGAACCTAACTCCCGCAATAAACGAGGGACCACTGTAACACTCAAAGGTTTTGCTTTAGTTTGCTATTTATACCCTTGTTATTAATTTAAAATACAGTTGTTGCAGTACATTTATAATGTTCAGCTTCTGACAGAAATAATATTTAAACCATAATTGACCTTATATTTTCACATCTCACTTAAAATTAAAAAGGAAGAGAAAAAGTCATCCTTGTATTTTATATCATGACATATATCAATATGAAAATAGTTAATTGTTTTCCATATCTCCCAGCCCTACTCTGGTGCGTTGTTGCTCAGTACTTCTCTGTCCTGTCCATGTTACTGAGCCACAAGCTGTGGGACAGAGAGCTTTTTATCGAAGATGTAAAATATTGGTCCCAAATTCAGAGCTCTTTCCTCCCTTTCCTTAAAGTGGGTCTGAGAGGGTCTGCTCATTTCAAACTTAATATGCTTAATCTCTACTGTTTACTGTGTGTGTACTCTTTCATGCTTCACAGTTAGGGCTGCTCAATTAATCGAATTTTAATCTCGATTACGATCTGGGCTTTCAACGATCATTAAAAATGACTGAGCCGATTATTAGCCCCTCCCTCGTGCTTTACTCTCGCGCTGCTCCGTGTGGCAAATCGAGCGCACCTCTCTGCGCACCTCTCCGCTGCTCTTAATTGTCACAACAATTAAGAGCAGCGGTCCCCAACCTTTTTTGCGCCACGGACCAGTTTATGCCCGACAATATTTTCATGGACCGGCCTTTAAGGTGTCGCGGATAAATACAAAAAAATAAAACGAGTACCAGTACCGAAAAAAAGAAAATTTATTCATAACACACGTGAAAAGACCAAGGAAAACCGAGTAAACGATAAAAACGATAACAAAATAACGCTGAAAACCGATAAAAACCCTGAAAACCATACGTTTCACACCTGAGCCTCAACTCTTGCGGCCCGGTACCAAACGACTCACGTATCGGTCCGAGGCCCAGGGGTTGGGGACTGCTGATTAAGACTACCCGAGGGAAGCTCGGAAAGCTCGGAAAGCTAAGCAGAAGTTATTTGGAGAGGAGAGTGACTGCTGTTGGTTGAAAAGAGAGGTAAAAAAAACTTCAGTGGTGTGGAAACATTATGGGTTCGCGGAGTCAGACGTGGATCAAGTAGACAGAGTGTGTAAACGTTGCTACAGAGCAACACTGCAAAGTTCACTAAACATAGATGTTTGCATTTTTCATTTATTTTTTATATTGCAAACATTTGCACACTATTTTATATTATTTTTTGACAATCTTTAAAGTCATTATTCAATACATTGTTATTGTTAAATAAATATCGTCAAATAATCGAGATCTCAATTTCAGTGAAAATAATCGTGATTATCATTTTTTCCATAATCGAGCAGCCCTATTCACAGTTCAGAGTAATCTTACACTAATCATTTATGAAGCTCCTCAGCTGATGCTGATCTAAAATAATCTGTTTTCAGTCCCCTACCGCTCCCTTTCAGATAATTTTCTTCTGATTGGCTGCCCCTCACAAAGTTTTATAAAGTCATGTGAATAAGGCTTATATGCGTGCCACCAGACCTACTCTCACTGACATCACACAGAGTCAAACAGAAAACAAAAGACTGTGTCAAAGTACGTGAGTGGAGCAGTCTGAATCCTGAGCTTTTCACTCAGACCGATTACTTACATACGATAACCACATTAATTGAAAGACTGGCTATGTTTTACAGTATCATGCACCTTTGGAACAGTATACAGGGAACAGAAATACGGGTAAAGCAGAATAGACCCATTTAAAAACAGAGCACTGCAGTTTTTTATTTCTTAAAGAGGACTAAACTGATGTTTTACAGAGAACTATTTACAACTGTGGGTCAAAATGCGAATGTGTGCAAACGTGGGAGAGCATGTCACCCAATGTAACACTGTGCCTAAATAGCAATAGTGGGGGTTTTTTTCTACAGCCATCCATTCTCTAACTTCTTTACTTCACAATAGAGGACTTCACACAAAGTATGTGTGAGACGTTATTCTTTAATTCTACCACTCAATAAAATAGTTTTGTATTTACAGCACTGCACTGTTTTAGCCCTACTATCCCCGGGAATCTTGTCCTGCATCATACATGGGGTCACCATATGGTTATAGGGCAGCCACATGTCCTACTGTAGAGCCCCTTGATGTAGTTGGGAGGTCTGTGATTATTAATGTCGTGGGAACTCACTGAATTTGCAAGTAATTTTAGCTGGTTTGGTTTTACATCAGATGGAATTTTCTAATCCCATCCCTAATGTAATAGCCCCAGCGGTTCGCTGGGGCTATTACATTAAAAAAGGGGGAAAAAATTTGAAAAAAAAAAACTGAAAACGCCACTGGTGGGGAAACTAGATATATTCTTTTTCCTGCTTTGGATATTTTGATATTTTTGTGGGACTTCTAAACAGTAAGCTACCCTGTCATACTCCGGTAGTATTAATTTAGACCAGTTGAATACACTACATCTGGAATTTCCTGAAGTGAGCTCCTCATCTTAATCTATTGAAAAACAATTTCCTAATCACTGACATGTTAACCTATCTCTGGGACAAATTTCATTAAAATAAATCTGACACCAACAACACTCAGCATCGCCTAGGACAGCAGCACATTCCTTTCTCTTTCCACTGCACCAACACTAACGAAGCTTCATCCTGCATGAGCAAATAGCACCACCTTTAACTATTCTCAGCATCACACATGACACATCAGATTCTTTTTCCCTATAAGAGTATTTTACATGTGGACGAGCAGAAAAAACCCCAAAGTGAAACTGATTATTAATTCCTTTTCTCCTCCCTCCTCTCCACTCTTCAGTCTCTGCCTCTTGCATCTTCTCCCTCCCCTTTTTCTTCTCTTCCCTGTCATGCTTCTATCCTGACTGAGAGTGTTAGTTTATGACTGAGTCACCCTCCTTTGCCTTTGAAGCTTCTTCTTGCTCTATATCTATCTTTCTGCTCCATCTATATGGTTTTACCACCTTTTTGTGTTCTTCCATTCTGTGTCTTGTGGTGTCTCATTGCTTGTTATTATTTTTACCTATTTTTACCTCCGCCCCAATCCCAACACCCTTTTCTTGCTGCTCTCCCCGTCTACCTGCTTCCTGCTACTGCAATCATTTATTTAGTCAGCCAGTTGCACATTTTCTTATCCAGCCTGATGTCTTACTCACTGATTCCGTCTGATTTTGTAACAGTCACGTAACAAACAGCTTCTGTTCATCGTCCAAACTACTGCACCCAACTCTGAATGTGGCCTTCTGCTTGACTCAGCTTTGATGTGTGCAACACACAAGTGCATGTAAGGCTGCATTACATACATAGCAAAAAAAGAGAAGCACTTTGTTTTGTCATGCATTTCTAACTCTTATGCACACAAACCTTTAGGCACAGGATGCAAGCATCACAAATGGACAGTAAGCACACAAAGACACAAACCCTCATGCCCAGAGACATCAATTATATGATCTGTCATGACGCACACAAATGTGTCATACACAACAACGCTTTCAAAATAAGAGAGTCAGCAAAGGGGGTAGGGGTGTCCTGTCCTGACTGAAAATGTGTCTGAACATGAAAAGAGTCAAACAAAAGGTCACCACAATTGTCAGCAGCCTGTCCATTTATACTGAATGCTGGACCTGCTTGTCCACACACTATCCCTTAGAGGGTTGAAGCAATTTTATTTTTTTTAAAAAGAGAAAGTGTCTGTTCTGTTCCCTCTGGTGTTTTCTCTTCATTGCAGCAGCAAGGAGGTTGAGAAGTGTGCAGAAGACACAGGAGAGAAGATCCTCATGGGATTTGAATTCGGGCCAGGAGGTCCATGTATGCTTTCTGACTTTGTATGTGTGTGTGAGTATGTGTGTTTATGTGTTGTGTGTGGTGGATAGAGGCAAACCAGGCTCCACAGACTTGAGCATGTGTAACTGAATAAGTTTGTGTGCAGCAGTGTGTTCACGTTTCTAAATCTTGTGCACACTGTTGTCATCTGTGGTGAGATTGTCCACATTCCATGTATGCGAGCGTGTCAGTATTCCCTATAGCTCGCTGCAGTCCACCTGTGCACCTGCAGTCCTACTTTCCGAAAGGCCCTCTGGTGGGGCCTTTGTATCTGGGCAGCTGCCTGCCTGGCTTGGTGCCAGTCACACTTCTGTTATTCCCCAGTGGGAATAGCACACTTAGAATTTAACACAGTCAAGAGGCTGAAGCCATTAAAGGTGGGCCGCCAACAGGGCTTAGATATCCACATTACGGTAGAGCCCGTTAAAGAAACAGGATAATGATGAGGGGGGTGGGGATGGAAAACGTTTGAGAAAGACAACAAAATGTGGGCATAAATTAGGGGAAAGAAAGAATGAAAGAAAATGGCCTAGTGATAACTAGTTAATGGGTACTATCGTGTATCCATCTGTATCCATCACATCCAGCACTGATATACTCAAGGTATCCCATGTCCTTCCCACATGAGCGCATATACATCTCCACCCACCCAAAGCTAAAGTCACATTCACACACATTACTAATTCTTGGTGCACCTGGAACTGCCTCATGCAACAGTGTATTTCCCATTCAAAACGACCTTTCCTGGTCACCTTCACACTTACTCAAGCTTCATCTCTCGGCTCATCTTCAACACATACAGCAACAAGAGGAGGTTATGAATAAAGTCGAGACACTTACACGGCAGGCCCGCTCAAAGGCAAGGAGAGACAGAGTGAAGCCAGTGGTGCGCCACTAGCTTACCCGATGTCCCTCCGCAAGGTTACTGGCCCGGCCACCGCCGGCCCACTCTGCCTAACTCACACCCACGCGACGCCGGGCGACATGTGAAGATCCCTTGGGCCACGGATCATTACCGGATCAAAATGAAACCTCTCCGCAGTTGGCGCTGCAGGTGCGATGCGCCGTAACCGAGACAAACAACGTAACTGATCCCAAATAGCCCTTACATGTCTGCTGCATACAGCGCCCGGGAAAGGCAAGAGACAGGCGCGAGAACAGCGCGTGCTGCTCGGTGATAATGTGGGACTGTAGCCCTTCATCAACTGACACGGGACACGGATGAGTGGACGGATGGAAGGATGAATATATATGTAGATTTACACACGCGTGTGCACGCACATCGGCGCGTAGACGCGCGTACACGCAGGCACACACTTCCTTATAATGTCATAGCGCTGCTCGCCAGGTTATTATGGTATGCTCTACTGTATAGGCTTTATTATAGCTGTGTAAGGCCTGCGATGACAAATGCCACATCAGGCCATGTTGCATATTCTGTAAGCCCGTAAAAACCTCCCGACATGCGAGTAACGAATCACAGCGAAAGCAGCACATCTTCCCCATTAAAAAGGCGCTCGGGTACCCGGGGTAAATAACAGTGACGCACGCGAGCACGCACGGACTCATCGACTCACCGTCCAGGCCGAGCTCAAGGACATCAGCATCAGCGCGCGGGTGGGGAGGCAGAATCCCCGTTAATCTGCGTGTGCGTGGAGCGGAGAATGTCCCAAACCGGATGAGAGGACACGGGGGGACAGGGAATGCGGCAGCTCCCGTTGCCTGGAGTCCGAAGGAGTGAAGGGATGAAAGTCGACGGCCGTGCGGGTGAATATTCCGCTCCGCGCGGTCACCTGACGGTTGGTCGGCGGAGTTCTGCGGCGGTTGGAGAGAGAGAGAGAGAGAGAGAGAGAGAGAGAATGCGCCGGTTGAGGGTTTAAACACCTCCGTTGTGGGGAGGGGGCGTCCGTGTGCCTGGACGAGGATAGCTACTCCCTGCTATGAAAGCAGCTAATTTAACCAAATTCGGCGAACTGTGAAGGGCAGTGGGAGAAAAAGGAAAGAAAAGAAACGTGTGAGGAGAAGCTCATGCGACATCTTTGCAGGATGAGGAGGAGATTGAGCTGCTACCAGAGCTCGCGCGCACAGGAGCTCAGTCTCAGCATCCGTTAGAGGGGGTTGAGGAATGCTCTGTACGTCACCCCCACCTACTCGACTGCGTCATGACGACACCAGACACACCGCAACGAACGTTTTTCCTCTAGAGCAGTCTCTGTTATCAGTTGGCATCTAAAGCCATCTTTTAAAAAAATCCCAGCACGGGCACGCATTGATCTCAACATTACCTTTTAAAAATAAAGCTTCCAGTCGTTCACTTATAGACCTAAAGCCACAAACTAACCATTCTAATCCACTTCACCACTGTTCAGGTCCTTAATTTGGCTTAAATCGAGTTCTCCAAGTTACCAAAATAGGCAGCCATTTTGGTAATTTGGAGAACTCATTTTATGCCAAATCAACTAATGGCAAATCTTATAACAACGGAAAACATCAAAACTCTTATTCTGCAAACAGCAAAATATGTAATCCAGCACCTTTAAACAAAATGGCAATTAGTACTACATTTAAAGAACACGTGGATCAGATCCTGTCCATTTAAATTCACTACAATCTTTAGATGTCTGGCATTTGAGTTACGAACACTTTATACAGAAAGAACACCGACATTTTCCTTAAAGGTTTACATAAATGGTGTGGTGTTTGTGGTGATATGTTATTTTGCCAAATGTGTGCATTATGATATGCCTTCACTAGCTGGGACCACATCCTCATTTAGAGTTTCAGGTAGATAATGGTTAAGCAAGAATTAAGGCTGCAGTTTAGGGACAATCTTAGCTTCTGGGCCAGGCATAGCTTCATGTGCTAATGAAAGGTAAATGAGTTTTAAAAAGGGAGGGAGGATGTGCCATAAAAACAAGTAAAAACAACAAACAGCTTGTCTTTCAGGAGGTGGGGGGTCATATACAGACAGACAACTGGAAGGGGTGTGTACAAGGTGTTGGCCCACTCCTGAAATTCAGATAAATTGTCTCGAATTATTTTGTCTTGTCCATCCAAAGGACATTATTCCAGAAGTCTTGTGACTTCTTCACATGCAGTTTTGCACCTCTAAGCCATGCTGCCATGTTCTTTTTAGAGAGGAGGCTTTCTTCTGGCAACCCTTCCAAACAAGCCAGACTGGTTCAGATTTTTTGTTATTGTACTTTCATGAACTTTAACATTTAACATGCTAACTGAGACATGTGGAATCTGAGATATAGTGCTTGGGTCTTTCTGTTTTTGGGTATTTTTTTTCTCTCTCTGAGCATTGCATAGTCTGACAGGACAGCCAGTCCTGCGAAGATTGTGACATTGTTTTAACACACACCTGAATGCTCCATACAAGCAAACTGCCACAACTTCTTTTATAGAGGTGTTCACACTTGCTCGTTGAGTGCTCGATTAGCAGCACCTGGATACTAATTACCTTCTTAATTCCTGGCAGCACTAATGGTATACTTACCTTTCACAGGACTGCATAGAGTCCCGTTAACACTTGTTTTGTTGTTTATCATATTACTGTAGTAGCTCTGTTCCAGTCTTACTAACCAACATTTGATTGTATAGAAGTCTGTGAGAAAACAACACATTTTAATGACCTTGTATTGCCCCCTAAGTAAACAGTGTCCTGATGACTTTAAATTCTCTATAATGCCACACAATGTTTCAGGTAGGCCTGCTTTGTTGTAGAAAAGTTACTGTTACCAGCATGCAGAGTCATTTGGTTTCTTAGTTGCTCTTTGTTTCTAATTTCAAAACACCAAGAAGGCAAAAGCTAAATTCTCAACTTAAAGCTCCAAAACGAGACTTCACTAAAGAACAGGTGGATAACTTCATTGTGTATAGTTTACAGTCAGATAGTTTTTTTTGTTTGTTTTTTGCTTAAGTGTGTAAAATCTTTAAACCTCTGCCATTTATTTAAATAAAGTTGTGAGCTTTGTTACAACTGCCAATCTGAAAACTGACCGAAAAGACAAACACTATGCGTCTTTGTTGTTACTGTTGTAATCTTAGTTTAGTACCAAATGATTGAAAAAATGGCACAGAAAATTTTCAGCAAGTTGTAATTATTTTTGATTGTGGACAGACCTACTGCCTCTATAAAAATGCATTAGAACATTTGTCTACTTTGTAGCAATACAACAGCTGTACTGTAATACAAAATTCCCTGTAAGGTGGCAGAGGGAACAAAATGGTGTCTGGGGAGAGCCAGAAATATGTCTTATTCTAATGTGTCACACATTCATCTTTAAGTTCACCTTTGCAAAGTAAGGGAAATGTTAGGCAGTCGGCCAAGCCGCTGAAAACCGTATAAGACCTACCTAGTACCATCTGAGGTCCTCCACTGCAGTACAGGATACTAATGAATATACCATGTTACTCTCCAACTTTAAACTTTAATACTTTAAAGCTAACATGCAGACAGTAGCTGTGCTTAACTGTGCTTGCATGCTTAAGCAATTTGCTTGAGCACCATTTGTATCCAGTTAATTAAAGCCCTTCCTGTTCTGTTTGCAGTGTGTGGTTCTGGGAAATCTCCTCTGGGGCACAGGAGAAGATGAGTTTATATTTCTGGAAGCAGCAGCAATTCTTATGACATGAATGGAAAAGGATGCCCTGTTATGTGGAGTGAGATCAACTGAAGAGACAAAGTGTTCTTTTCATGCAAACTCTATGAAGTCAAGTGCAAAAACAATTCTTTTCAGAGTCTGCACATACAAGCCCTGTAGATAGTGGCCTCCACACATTGGGAAGCTGGTCCACAGCTCATGTGTCTGGGTGAGAGGGACCAGAGTTAATCCCACTTTAGAAGCTGGGGGCTGTTCTTCTGTTCTCTGCAACTCCACAAAGCTCAGGAACTGTCCACTGTGCTGAAAGCTTGCATATCCTGGCGCTGAAGAACAGAGAGTCATATGTTCACTTCATGTAATCTCCAGCCAACACACACACGTACACCAGTCACCCAGACCCACACCACCCTCCCCCATCCACATGCATGGCTGCTGTTGTACAGCATTATACAGCACGCCAGTGTGAGGAGAAAGAGGAGAAATGTATTTATAGATGAATCAAATGAATTTATTAATAGATATCCTCTACACTGCAGGGAGATGGACCACAGACTGTCCATGCACACACACACACACACACACACACACACACACACACACACACACACACACACACACACACACACACACACACACACACACATCTCGATGAAAGCTTTGGTGCTGATTTTATAGTTTCATCTTGTTATCTTTAATTCAAGTAAAGTCTTACGTCTTTATTTGAGGTTCACATTTGTGTTGTTAGCTCAATCACAGTTGAGAGTGATTTGCATTCCACATGATGAATGAGAGATAGTATATCTTGATTTCAGGAGTTGGTTCTCTGTCCATATATGACTCCCCTGTACTAAAAGCTGTTTGTTCTTGTTTTAGTGCCCCACCCTCCCTCCGTCCCTTTTTCAATTCATTTACCTCTCATTAGTACATGAGGATCTGGCTTGCCTGGGAGCCGGCGCCAGTCCCCTCTGAGCCCTTCCCCAAACTGCAGGCTCAATTCATGCACACACCATCTGCCATTATCTACTCGAAACACTGCCAAACCTAAACGTGGATGTGGTCCCAGGTAGTGAATTGTAATTCCTTTGCTGATCGTTTTAATCTAGCACCAGCCTCAGGTCAAAATTTTATCCTGTCAAATTCTGTACCTTACTGATAATTATCAACATGCTGGAGACATGCTTATGATTACAAGTTAACAAACAAGCTCCTGCTTCCATTTAAGTTTCATTTGAGTTTAATTAAATTTCCAAAAAATTGAGAAGCTGTAAAAATTTATATTGCAGAAAAGACAGTGCAAAGTCACATAGTGGAGCTACTGAAGTCTCCGAGGAACAAGACACAAAATTCTGATATGACGCCTCTTATTAAACAAACCTTTGTCATTTGTCATGATGTGGCAGGTAATTGAGGGGATCCAGTGAGTGAAATATGTTCATCTGCTTTAAAAAAAAAATTAAACAAAAGCATCTCAGCAGTAGATATTGTAGTTAACTCTTGCATTAAAAAAGAATAAAAAACAACAACAACAACATATTTTCTAGTCAGACTGAAAAGACGACTCAGGATATGATATCATCTGATGGATGATACAAATCTTTTTTTTGTAAATATATACTTTCCCACCTCGTACCAAATTTGAATATTATTCTTGACAACTGGATCACCAGCGTTCGTTTACAGGTTTTTCATATTAGCATATCCGCTCAAAGCATGGCTACATCCAAGTAAAGCTTCCAAGCTGCTGGCATGCCTAGAGACTCTTGGCCTTGAGTCTTAACTCTTAATAAATTATAACTGAAGATGTTTTTTCAGAACACTTTGTTTTTGTTATATAACATCTATTTTTACAAAGAAATGCTTCACATTTGAACAGTTTCTTTATAATTATATTCCCACTAAGAAAGGCTGTGTCTCATAAGGCCTTGACAGACCTTCAGCTGACAGTACGATGGATTTTTCTGTCTGCTGACCGATCCATCTTTTCATTATCGCTCTGTTTACACGAACGATGAATCATGCAAACTGCTCTTTTTGCTCCTCCCCTAAATACTAAGACCAGGCACACACGCACGCACACAAACTGACAGACAAACTTGCTCTCTTCAATCTATTGTCTGTGCATTAGGCATTTAGTGTGTTTAGAAGCACTTGGTTGATCTCTCATAGGTCTGAAGCTGAAGACTGCAGGGCTTTTATCAGGTCAAGGACACTCAGCTCCTAGACTGCAGGCTTGATACAGCTTCAACATCCCAAACTGTCATTTTGATATAAACACTCGTGCACATGGAGATGCACATGAACACAGCTGGTTGTGTGAGTGTGACCTTCTGACTTGCCCTCAAGCCCAGAGTAAAGGCTGAAGTGATGTGTAAACAGATCAGAAGTCGACAGAGGAGAGGGGAGGCCATCCAAGCAGGCTGGAGAGTGCTGAAGTGCGATACAAAGATAAACTCTCCAATCCTCCACTCGTCATTTTACCTTCATCTTTGCCTCCTTCTTCTCCTCACCTACCAACCTTACTTCCACTCCTCTCACATCCATCTATGTTGCTCTCCTTTCTCCCTACTCCTCTGCTCCTTCCCATCTGATGGTTAATTTATGGAGCCTGCCTGAACGTGCACCTTCTCCATTATTAATACAACATTAGGGAGACAGAGGGAGGAGGACAGCAGAAGGGAGGAGAAGCAGAGAAAAATGTGGGAGATGCAGGGACACAGGACAGACGGTGAAAACAAAAGCAGTGGAAGGAAGCTGAGGATTTGGGCAGAGGGATAAGTACGGAGATGGACAGGAACAGAGAGAGAAGAAAAACAGAGACAAGGAAGACAGGAAAGGAGCAACTGAGGAGAGAAGCAGACAGATTTTTCCCAGTACATGCACAAGGGGGGAAAAAAGCTGGAGTTAAACGAGAGTGACAGATGAGAAGGGAGAAAATGTGTCAAGAAGAGGAATGCTACATGACACGTGATGCTGTTGGGATGCATGCAATGTATCCTGCCCCGTGAAGAGAGGCAGAATGCACGAAGAGGACGAGGAGAGGAGGGGGGGAGGGGGGCAGAGACTCAGATGTGTCACAAATGATCATGTGACTATCTTCAACCTGGACAAACACACACGTACAGGCAGACCTGATTTTTTTTTTTGCAAGCTAAATTCAGGAAACTAAGGTGCTCATCTGCTAAATATATCACATCTAAGAAGCTTTGAACAGAAGGAAGAAAAAAAAAGACTTTAATAGTATCCACAATTTCAGTTTTCTCCTCGCACACAGCAGCAATGGCAACATACAGAATGTAAGGATGGATATATTCCATATTCATCTTATCATCAGTATATCTTCAAGAGATAATCACAACCAGCAGTGTGGCAGACATCCAAGCACAGTGCCAAACAAGAAGGAAGAAAACATACATTTCACCATATTGATTTATCTCAGTTTAGTGTTTTTCTGTAGTGTAGGTTCACAACAACAATCTTCTTATGGTGTTTTCTATTGGGGCGACCGTGGTTCAGGGGGTTGGGAAGCTCATCTTGTAACAGGAAGGTTGCCGGTTCGATCCTCAACTCTGTCTGTGTTTGTCATTGTGTCCTTGGGCAAGACACTCCACCTACTGGTAATGGGCCGCTGGCACGATATGGCAGCCTCGCTTCTGTCAGTCTGCCCCAGGGCAGCTGTGGCTACAACTGTAGCTTGCCTCCACCAGTGTGTGTGTGTGAATGAATATTAGTGCATGGGTGAATGAGACATGTTGTATAAGAACCAGTACATTCACCAAAGGATTCAGGAATACCTTGAGTAAGAATAGGATCCACAAGTTTTTCATTTATTTTGGATTTCCTCTAATCCACACAAGATAAAAGTATACATATATACCCAGGAAAATATCTGGCTAATTGTTAAATGTCCCTTGAGAAGTTGCACATTGACCAGATGCTTCTGGTAAGCCATCAACAAGCCTCTGGTATTTGCTGGATATTTGATACAATTTTTCAGTAGGGTTGAAAACGGGGCTTTGGGAAGGCCATTCCAGCAAGTTAATATTAGCCTGCTTTATCCAGTCCAAAACCAGTTTTGGTGTGTGTTTGGAATCACTGTTGAAACACTAAGTTGAATTCAAGTTTCAACTGTCTAGCCATTGATTTGAGTTAAAGGTATTAAAGATGTACAGATGAGGATTACAGAATTTGTAGCCCTCTATGAAGATTTATTGGTAGTTAAATATTTTCCAAGTCCTGTTAAACAGAGCAGGGAATTTTTGACATAGCTTTCCCAAACATTGTAGTTTTATTTTGGATACTTTGATTATTTTTACTCTGCTTACTGAAACAAAATATTACACAAAACCCCCAAACTACCAGCGCGAAAAATTATTAGCCACCTGACGCTAATGGTTAACTTTATATGAGTTTGCTAAATAACAACTTGCAGTCATTTGTTGCAGTATTGAAATGCATCCGAATACTAACAGCGAGAAGTCCAATCATTAGGTGATGCATTTTGAACAAGCACTTGGTGATAAGTAAAACTACATTTTAACAGGAAGATAGGTACAGCAGAACCAGCCTCAGAGAGGGAAAAGCAGTGTGCCTAAAAAAAGTTGGTTGGTGAAGGAAAGACAAGAATATGAGGACTGAGGACCAAAGAAAAGTGACTTCACAAACAGTGTTGACATATTTTCTTTTATTTATTATTAACTTTGTTTACTGGTATTTGTTGCCATAAAAACAACTGAACACCTGTTCAAGTCACATTAGGTGACACAATGCAGTGAATCAAGCATTTTTGAAATGTAAGAAATTACATTTAAGACTTGTTGAGGACTTATTTATATACCAAACAGAATGAAATTTAATCCCTGCTTCATGATCAAACCTTCTAAAGAATCAAGACATCACTAAAATCCAGTAGGGATTTACAGAGAGCAAAAATTGCTTTAATTTTTTTCCAGTACTTCCCAGCAGTCTTAGATAAAACAAAGCATTTCAGTTGTGAGTCGAGATGGTTATATTTAGTATTGATGGAGATTTTTCAGTCCTTAACCCTAAAATGAGTAATAGGTTTGCCATTAACTTCTGCATACTCACTCTTGATAATTAAAAAAAACAAAACAAACAAACAAACAAACAAACAAAAAGCCGCTCTTAAATTGGACCTATTCTGCTCATTTCCAGTTCAGTAGTAGTATTATTATTTGACTAAAGGAATTTCATATGCCCTTACAAGAAATAAGTGGAACATGATTTAAAAAAAATATACTTCTGCCAGGTTTCTCATCATTGTAGAAGTTAATCAAATGAATTTAATTATTGTCAATGTATGCCATATTAGATTATGCTGAAATGTTATTTTGTATGTTATGTTGGTTTGTCACAAAACGCATCAGACTCTGCAAAATGTAGTGATGTTCCAGGGAAAATAGCAGCTGCATTGTTGTGGCTAATGTGAATCTTACTAAATGAAACATGCTATGTAACCACAAAAAGCACTAAGAAGGGAATAATATACCTGTTATGGACATCACTGTAACATCATTATCTTCCTTTTGTTTATTTTGTCAAAAAACAACACAAGAATTTCTTAGTCTGTTTCTCAGCATTTCCCTTTATTGTCTCAGTCCCAAACAAATTGGTTACAAATTTAGTTCCTTTTTATAGTTTCCTTAAAAAGATCTTATTTTCATTTCCAACACCATATTTTCATTTTTGGGTGACACAATGTTAACTTTAAATGATTAAACTTTAAAAGTTCAACATCATCTTTTCCATTCAAAGTATTTCCTATAAATGAGCTTGAAAAAAATATAAGTAAAACTTGGGAATAAAGAACCATTTAAAAATCTCTTAACACTGTTTTATCTATTCATTTGACATCCATGAACTTAAGGTAGGCTCAGTCTTATAATCATACTGTAAGTGAATGAGGTCAGCTCTCCCCTGGTATATAGACATGTTACTTTCTCGCCATGCTGGAAGTGGGAAATATACTCCCTCGTCTCCCCGTCTACAGAGCTGCACTTACTCAGCTTGCTCATGTCTGTGCATTTTGCAATAAGCATTTTAGTTGCTCTATAGCACTATACCCGACTCCACTTGCTGGTTTAACATCTTTCCTGGTGGAAAGCCATTGTAACACAATGTATTTCTGACAGAATATAGGGGAAACGAGTCCCAAATATTTGTATTATTATCAGAATGAGCCCCCTTTAAATTACAAATAGTTTCTAATCATAATATGTAAACATTATTATACATGGAGAAAATGCATGAATATGTAAAAATTTGCTAGCCCTGAAACAGACTTGCAAGTTGTTTAGCCACGATGCCTCTCGCCCTAAGCGAGAGGCATCGTGGCTGGGATAGGCTCCAGGCCTCCTGTGACCCTGAACTGAACAAGTAGTTAATAAAAATGAATGGATTAATGGAAATTACAGATATTCCTCTATAATACTTCATCCAACCAATGCATTTGTATGTGAATACTATGCATCGTAAAAATACAAGATATTTATGGTATCCAGTATGTAGCATCCATTGTCCTTGAAAATATGCAGGTTTATTCTGCAAGGTACTAATCAAGCCTATAATCTCAAAGAAAAAACAAACAAACAAAAAAACTGTGCTGTACTACCCTAGTCCAGAAAGATCTAAGAGTAGTCACCATCTAGCATTTGTAGTAAAAATGTGTGATGTGTGGAATATGAAGAGATCGGTGGTACTGAGAGTCAGCATGTTTTTGAAGCGCTCAGGATGTATTATGCAGTGCAAGGCCGACAAATAACAGATCAGAAATGAAAGAAATGTCTCCCCACACTGGAAGAAATCAGTAGTGCAGGCATGTTTTTGTTAACTCACAGAATAACTGGGGCAAAGACACAAAGTGCTCTTCTACCTTAGACACACCTGAACACAAGCACTTTGAGTGCTCAGTTGTAGCAGAGCACTATATAAGTACAGTTTTACACTACAATGTGCACCATAACACACATTCAGCTTTGTACTGCACAGTCAAGTGGCAAAACAGAGACGTGATGGTCTTGTAGGTGTGTTGTTCAGATACATCAGATACACTTGGCCTCCATATCATAGAGCTGAAGAAGGTCTGCGATCACAGCGTCGATATCTGCTTTCATCACGTCGTCACACAGCACCTACACACACACACACACACACACACACACACACACACACACACACACACACACACACACACACACACACACACACACCTCAATAAACAGCAGACATCAAAAGGTCGACACACCATTTTTAAAAAACATATTTTTTTTGTCCTCTTGCCTTGAGGACCAAAGCAGAAAGACAGAAAAAAACTGGGTTTGCCCCATTTCCATTTGAATACTGCAACTTAGAAAAAAAAAAATCTAATCTGGACAGGTTAATGTTACTTCGGTTTAAGTGCACAGTGGCACAAACAGTACAGATCTTGCATAGGCACTCCATGATTTTAGTTTTATCAAGGTTAGTGTCAAACATACTGTTTCTCCACCTTACAGTGCTGTTATAGACAAATCTAAATGCAGCTCACACACTTAAAGCCAGGAGCTCACGTTCCACATCCTGCAGGCTCCTTCAAAGAATAATTCCAATTTGTGTCAACCAGCTGGATTTTTCATTGACATGGCTATTGTCTCCTGCAGACACTTGAGGAAATGAGGACATGCTGAACAAAAAGTTATCCACAGGTAAACAAGTCTCTCTCATGTGGACCAATATACAACAGGAGTTTCAAACCAAGGGTTTCATTCAGCAAACTGAGCCTTTGAAAACTATGAAAATTATAGTGAAGTCATTAATTTTTAAACAAAAAGTACTTGTATTCTTGTTCTTCTGGTGTCTGCATAACTATGCTAGAGTGAAATGTATGGAAAGTGAAAATTCAAGAAAATATCCAGATATTAACAATTTGTCTGAATAATAAAGTTGGATATTATTATTGTTGTTGTTTATCATTTAGTTTAAAAAAACAAAAAAAAAAAAACAACTCAACATGCAAAGGTTTTGTGCTTCTTGGTAAACACTTACCAAGAATGCAGGCAGCGAATCCTGACCGCATGTTATAAAACGGCCAAACCTCTCACATGTCTGGAAATGCAACCTGGGCCAGTCAGACAATGAAATCTGCTGGCTGACAGGCCCAGGAAGGCTTTTCCATCTTTAACTTGTGTAGCATGCTGTAAGAACTGTGATCGATCCACGAGTTTCTTATAAACATATAAAGTAGAGTTTAGTCAGAAGTTTAGACATTTATGAATGTGCTATACATAAGTATTTATCCATTTGTGTCATTATAAATCACAAAAGTTCAAAAGGTTTTAATTTTTCAAGTTAAAAACTTATAGAATATAGACAAAAATACATTTAATAAATGAACTGTGAATTGTGGCGTATTAATTCAGAATTTGGAAATGTTCTCAGGCATTCCATACCACTCAATAAAAGAAGAAAATGATCTCTGATATAGAGGAGTAGGACATCATGTAACTTTGTCTGGGGCTTGTGGTTTCAATGTAAAAAAAAAAAGTGGCTGATGTGAGGTTTTCTTCTCCAGTCAAGCTCAAACTGTTCTGGATGTGAAAGAGTGCTGTGGCGCAACATCAGCATACAACCCTGACCACCTGGATGAGGCAGTAAACACCACTTTGGTACTGCAGATTATTCCTTAATTTTTGAAGCTACAGCAGCTCTATAAAAGATCTATTTACTTTTCGACTGCTATCAACTTCAGCACATAAACTAACGCTTCAATTAACTGAACACAGATGCTTTAACTGACATTTTAAATGCAGTGTCGGGGTGGCTGAAGCTCAGGAGGCAGAGAAGGTCATTTGCTAATCGGAAGGTTAGCGGTTTGATCCCTGGCTGCTCCAGTCTGCATGCCAAATATCCTTGGGCAAGATACTAACCCCTAAGTTACTCTCTGATGTATCCATCAGAGTCTGAATGTGTGTGAATGTTAGATATAAAGCACTTACATAGAAAAAGCATAGATAAAAGTGCTTGTGTGGATGGGTGAATGTGGCAAGTTGTGTAAAGCACTTTGAGTGCTCAGGTCGATTAGAAAAGAGCTCTATAAGAACCCTGTCCACTTACCATTTACCAGTTGGTGGTTTCACACAGTTACCATTACTGGCTGCATATGAGCTCATCAGTCAGCTGCTTTCAAATAACACATCAAGAGTGAAGAGTAGGCTTTAACTAAAGACACATGGCAGATGCTGCCTCTCTCTAAGCCTGGTTCTACTGGAGGTTTCTTCCTCTTAAAAGGGAGTTTTTCCTTTCCACTTTTCTCTGTATTATTGTAGGGTCTTTACCTTAGAGTACAGCTGTTGTTGTGATCTGGCATTATGCGAATAAAATGGAATTGAACTGATATCTATAACTATGGTCACTGTAAACATACAGACTGTCACTTCAAGTATTTTCAGCCATGATATTTCACTTGCTTTCATTGCCATACTTCAGCTACTCATCCTTATTCATCGAGTTAAATGTTTCTTGTTGCTGCTAACATGTTGACACTGGACACTTAACGGCTGTCACTTCCTACACACAAATGAGTACCAGAGGTTTGCACACTAAAATACTTTAAGTATCTTTAGTGCTTAGAAGTTAACTGAAACTTTAATCACATTTACAGTTTACATTCTTCCCTGAGATTTCAGTTGCTTTCACTGGAACACTTTGACTGATATCCCACTTGCTTCCATCTCTTACTCTTTGACATTTGCCGTCACATATCTGCCATTTCAGTTGCTTTCATTGGTGACACATCAGTTGATAAATCGCACCAACCAAATGGGACTAAAACCTTTTTCAAAATCTGACACTGCAACTGGTATACCAACTTGTGTTGTTTTGACGAACTGTGACCTTGGACGTAATGCTGAGCTTGTCATTGGATGTAATTTGTTAGCTTGTTTTCTAATTTTTAATTCATTTTCTCTATTATTAAATTTATATTAGATTTAATCTGCCTCCCTGTAGTTTCATGTTGGCATCCAGGCATAAAACTGACACTCGTGATACACAGTGTAAATGCCTGCGCCTCTACCCTCACTAAATTGAAAGTGCGATGTGAGCAGCTACTCTGATCCGACATCATCATCTCAAAATGAGGGAAAAACAGAAGGAAAGTGAAGGAGGGTTTCTGTTCTGTTTAAACTGGAGCTTAATGGAAAAGTAGAGATGTCAGTTCATCATCATCAGAATTTCCTGTGTTGATTTCAGAGCTAAATGAAGGAGGAAATAACTTTCATCTTCTGGGTTTATCAGCTAACACCTGCTAGCCTCTAACTTCCTATAAGATGATGTCACATTTTCCTCTTGAAGTAATAAATCCACCTACAGTGCACAGATTCTTTCTCTCACTTGAGCACGGACACACGCACTTTGGATTAGCCCTCTCTCTTCAGAGAGAATAGGAACACTTTTCAGCACATACCTGCCACCACTCTCTCTCCCCAGCAGGCAGTTCCACTCCATAGCTGTTTAGAGCCAGGTACAGCATTGCTATGGCGATGTGTTGGGGTCTGTGGCAGATGACCATGGCTCCATGGTAACAGTCTCTAAGCAGCGCCCAGGAAGTTTCAGCTACAGGAGTTCGAGACCAAGCATGGCGGTTCACAAGTGACTTGACAGACAGCAGGTAGTGGAGCAAATACTGAAGATGAAAGACAGCAGACAAATTTAAACTTCAGAGATCAGGCACTACTACACTTACTATTTTATTAAATGCAAGGGTCATGTAAGTAAAACTAAAAGCATTCAAGCCAACAAAAAACACTTATTTGTCCCAGAGATCACAGAGATCATAAACACAAGCACATTTGCATCAGAAAATCAGGCAGTAACACAGACCAAAAAGGAGGTTTAGCACCAAATAAGGAGGGAACAGGGATCCGTGCACGTGCGCTCACAACTACCTTGTGAGGGTGTTCGAAGGAGACTTGGAAGTTGAGCTGTCGGAGGATGAGGAGCTCACACTGCACCACGCTGTCCCTCAGGTCCCAGAACTCCTTGTCACATTCTAAAGGAGTACTGCCACTGTTGAAATACCTGAAAGGGTGGAGGAGAGCATTTAAGGTGACAGCTCCAAAAACTGAATGGTTAAACTGCCTGGTAAAGAATTTGTTATTTAATGTATCCACTTCCATAAAAGTGTGATGTGAAATGTAAAATAAAACAGGATTCACAGTTGCCTGCTCATCCAGCTGAGCTAAACTGGTGCCCGCCCACATGTTTTTAAAGCACTGGGACAAGAGCCTGGAAGGGTTGTGCTTTTTTTTTTTTTTTAAAAAAGGATGTCCATTTATAGCATGCTTGTCTACTTCAGTTTAAGAGCAATATGTGCTGTATGTGTAGATGATATTTCCTCAGAAAAATTAGTGCCAAACTACATAATACATATGTTCCATGTGCAGAGTGGAGTTCAGGTTTTTTTAAGGCACAGGGAAAATTTCAGTGAATGCAAATATTGAAACAATCAAAAGCTTCAGAACAAGCCACTATGTGGAGGAGTGGGACTGGCAACTTTTAACTTGGCTTAATTTTTAACAGAAATACTTTTTATTATTATTCATGTTGATGTTTTTTTTTTCACTTTTTAATATGTCTACTCTTAAGTTAATGTGTTTTCTCCATGCATTTTCTCACACATGAGTGGGTTAGAGCCTGCCCAAAGTCATACTTTAAGAAAATCAGGGTACCAAGTGCAGATCCCAGAAAATTAACATACTTTTGCACTTTGTTTTATGTCTTATTTAAATGTATGTTTATGACTGGAGACTGAGTATATTCTGGTTTTGCACTTGTTGATGGGACAGAGTCTTATCTAAAAATATTACCTTGGGCTTTACAAGCCTTCCTGGTCAAGGCTATTTTGTTTTTACTCTTGTGATGTTTTTCAGACCAAACCATTTATTCAAGAAAAGCAGACTACTCATTAAAAATGATTTATTAAATGTTTGGGGCTTTTTAATGTCCCTCTCATAACAAAAAGAGTTCAGAAAGACAAAACACAACCTTTTTGTTCTCAAGCAAAGTCAAATATCTAAGAGGCTCAGTTAGCAAGAAATTGTTTTTCTCTCAGCAGTGAGGTTAAAATGTCGATTATACACTCCACCTTTTAAATTATTACCTGTGGCTTACATTGATGATATCACGGGTCCTGATGTGCTGCTCCTCCACTTTACCAGCCAGGTACACACAGCTCATGGCCACTAGGTAGGGTTCATAGGCATGGATACTGACCCTCTCAAAGAAACGATGATAGAGCACACATGCTGTAGCCACGGGCACCGAGCGCATGCAGAGTTTCACTCCTGAATAACAGAGGAGGGGGTAAGATGTAGGTCTTTAAGGGCACACTAATGTTTTATCATCTTTAGCTGACTGATTCACACCTATTTTCACCCGCTGTAATCCTGAAATGCAGTTTCAGTTCACATTACTATTTGTTTGAAATCCCATTAAATCAACAAATCAAAAACCAGGAAAGAATACATAATACTGGACACATGTTTCAAAAACCTTAAACCTTGACTTTCTTAAAGAGAACCTGCTCATTTCCAACTCAATATTTTTTTTCTTGAATTCTCGTAAAGAAGCTCTATATGATTTAAAATTTCAAATAGTCCTTATTTAGATTTTACTGGGTCTCAGCACAGCATTCATACGCTGTGTGAAACAGACTGTCTTCCCCCTTTAAGCTTCAGAGCAATGGGAGATGACTATTATAGGGAACTCCGATATCTCTCACTGTCATCAGACAGAGTGTAGAGCAAAATTATTTTGGCTCATTCTTTGATACTATGGTGATATGAACATCTACCACTGGAGCAATGTATTTGAAAGAAAATAAAGACGAGCATAAAATGTGTTCTTTAATTTATCATTACACCAAAATAAGCAATCACTTGCCTTATGTCAAAAACTAAATGTCAATGGGAGCTGCTTAATCACGGGTGTGATCACATGTGTCAGAAAGTGAGGACCATTTCAGGAAAAAGGCTGATTAGTCTTTCTAAATTTCTGGCACCATCTATCTAATTTTATAGATGCCCATTTCCACTTGGTAGAAAAAAAAAACATGATATAAATAAAAACAAACAAAAAAAACAAAAAACAATAATGCATACTTTAACCATCTAGATCTAGATCGTAGGGCAGCAAAGGTTAGTCAAAATCTATGTTTTCACTGAGTAAGTACATAGACAAAGTATTGTCCTATAACGAAACCTCTTTTTTTCCAGGCTTAGACAAAATACAAAAGATGAACGTAGACAGTGTTAGCACTTTGCCCGCTGCCTCGTTGTTTATTTGAGACAGAACTGGCTATATTTAGACCGGAAGATGCAGCGCTGAGCTCAAACAGAAAATAGGAAAACAAAAATTATTATGGTTTTTTGGTGTGCTGTATATTCTTAGCAAACCATAGTCTTTATTAGATATAATATACATACAGATATAACAATAAAATTTTAAAATAGAATCAAGATGAGCACCTCTGTACAGTTGTAATGAGGGGAGTGATTAACTATAGAGACCAAAAGCATTTTTTGTGAACATGTTTACCATGCATTGCTGAATTCAGGCATTTAAACATGGGTTTCTAATGTTCAAAACACTCTTAAGCACAATGAAGTGGGTAAGAGGGGAGGTGTCAAGGGGAATGGGGGGGGGGGGGGGGGGGATTTGAGACAAGAGCAAGAGTAAAATTTACAAGAAGCTAGTGAGACCTGCTATGATGTAAGGTTTGGAGATGGTGGGACTGAAAGAAAGATGGGATGCGGAGCTTCAAGTGGCAGAACTGAAGACGTTAAGATATTTACTAGGGTCCACCATGATGGACTCACTTAAATGTTTAAAGTGTGTGTCTTTTAACTTGACACAGGGTTATTAACTTCTCATTAGTGATCATGATTGACTATAACTTGTAGTTAATCTTGACCAGCATAAAAAGGATTTCTTTGACAGCAATAACTGGAATGTATTCAGAACAAAGGGAAAGTACTACAACGTGTGACGCAGAAGTGTACATTTACACAAGTTGGGAATGTCTCTTGGAGACATTTATGAATAACTGTGCTTTCAGTATAATCAGTTCAGACAATTGTGCATAAGTACACGTTATTCAGATGTCACCACTTCGCCAAGTCTGGAGGAAAACCCAAATGAGACAAAATTGGTTACGATGTTCGCAAATAACCCAGGAACCAACTAGGCTCAAGCCAACAATGAAACTTTCAAGCTCAGCTGAAATTTAATGCTGCTCACATGGTTGCCTCTTTAGGCATTTGACTTTAGGCATTTAGCTTTTTGGACAAAATAACAAGAGATCGTTTTGAGGAGTAAAGGTGGAGCTTTCAAACCTAAGAACATTGTACCATCTTGCCAAGCATGGTGGTGGAAGTATCATGCTCTGGGGCCGTTTGTGGTGGTACGAGTTGTACTGGTACATTGCACAAAATAGGCAGCATTATGAAGAAGGAGGACTACCTCCAAACTCTTCAACTTCAGCACACCTTAAGGGCTAGCTGGCTAGCTAAAACTTTGATAATAACTGAGTGTTCCAACAGAACAGCGATCTCAAACACATGAAACCAATTAATAAAAATGAACAACAACTCACTTTTTTTTTAAACTTTTGATACAACTGATGACGTAAATCAGCTGATACATTAATCTGAATTCATTATACTTTTTTTTTAAAATCAAAGACTTTACTTGTCATTCCTAGCAGGTAAGACTTGATAAGTTTACTTTATAGCCCTGAAAACTTGCTCTTCGAACCCTCTCTCACACTCACACACAGACCACCCCTGGATTACCTGTCTCCATGATGAAACGACAAACGCGAAAGTGTTTCGTGTCAAGGCTCGGGTCAGCCGCTATATCCCCACCAGAGTCTCTCCTTCCAGCAACGCGCAGAGATGCGGTCGAGTAAGCAGATGGTCCCTGCATGTCTAGTGGAGTACAAGCAGGGGTAACCAACAATAGAAAAAAAGCACAGACTGTCTACAAGAGTCAAGAAGATGATAATTGAAGGCTGTGAGTTTCATTGTAAACTTTTAACTTACCCATCCAAAGTGCAAATTCTACGTGATATATTTATTCCTACTTTTTGAAAAACAAACATAAGATCTGCTTGTTAGTTACATATCTTAATCAACTTGTCTTCTTAGTTGCCGCTAGTAATACCCGGAAGAAAAATAGTTGGACTTCCGGTTATATATATATATATATATATTTTAAGTGCGTAAGAAAGAAATATGCTTTATGCAACACTCTGTGCAATCCCGTCTGCAGGAAAATAAAAACATAATTAAACGCAAGCATCCGCACATGATGTGTTTTGACATACGAAATAATTTCTACCTCATAACTTCCGTTTGAGATCTTTCAAAATAAAAGCCCCCTGAATGCGGAACAGATCACATTTAGGCCAATAAAACAACTTGTAAATTAATCATTACAAACACGGAATCAGATAGTACTGATAAAACATGTATGAACAACAACAAAAAAACCACAAACAAAAAATAAATAAACTGTACAAACTGATTCATATGAGGGGTTTTTTCAGGCCATAGTTTGTAACTCTTTTCAAATAAGCTGTTGTAGGGAGAAGTCTGTTTGTCTATATTGCTAAGCAACGAGTCAACAATTTAACAGATTAGGAAACCGTAACTTACAGATCCAGCAATGTCTTCCAGCTATTCGGCAAACCAGGTAATCTAAATAACAACGCCAATAAAAACTCTAAACATTACACATTTTACTTCTCTGTTTATGCGTTTTTAAAACTTCTATTCACAGTATGACAGCGCCTTTAAACCGCACAGGCTGCAGAACTGGTGTGAGACTAAGCACTTCAAAGAGGTATAGGAAGTTTTCAACTCTTGATCATTTCCATTTCGTGTTAGATTTAAACAAATTTGTGCAAAAATAGATTTTTACAAAGATTTTAT
Source organism: Astatotilapia calliptera (assembly GCF_964374335.1). Lineage (NCBI taxonomy): Eukaryota > Metazoa > Chordata > Actinopteri > Cichliformes > Cichlidae > Astatotilapia > Astatotilapia calliptera. The sequence continues at coordinate 19,713,086 of NC_137441.1, forward strand.
CTCCCTCTATGTGTGGGTATTTGCAGAGACCTAGTGCACAGGTGGGCCGTACCATCTTCATCGCTGATGATAGAGGACACCTGCTCCCAGGAGTGGGGAAGGTGAGATCACATCTTTCTTCTTTCCCCTCTTCACTGGAAGTGACGTTTTTCACTGTGAATATATGACTTCACTCCCTCACTGCGTGTGTGTTGCTACAGAGAGGCCTTGCATGGCCTGACTTTAAAGGCACCTGGGATCTACCTGCTCGCATCCCAGGCCAGCGAATCAACCCTACCGCCCGCTCTGTGGAGGGCCTCAACAGGCTCAAATCATGGGGACGGTACCCAAAGAACGCTGACATGTCTCAGCCACACAGAGGCAGCAAAAGCACAAATAGGCAGAAGGAAACTGGCGAGCAGGTTAGAGCCACACAAACACAACAACCTGGTGTGGTGTTGAGTCTGGAATTTTTCCATCCAGACTGATGTTTTCACAAACTCTGTGCTGTTTTCACAGTGTGTTTGTCAGTCATATGACTTACCCAAAAAAAGTTGCTGAGTACTGCTTCATCTTTCCAAGTAAATGTAATGTTTGAGCTGAATCTTGAGACTGCCTGAGCAGGTTTCAGCGAAGACTATCTTTATTTTTAACTACATGCTTTGGTACAAACATTACTGATTCACTATGATGAGTACAGAGAAAGCATATTGCTGTGAATGCTTTCATCAGCAACTACACTCATGTGAAAGAGACAATTTTCATAGGATTCTATGATATTCCATGATATATTCATTGTTCAGTAGCTTAACAAATGACCACAAAAAGAACATTCCTCTGAAAACAGTCAGGTAAAAAGACTGGATGGAAAATGAGTGAAAAAGAAACCAATATCTAAAGTAAAAGTTTAAAAAATCTTCAGAAAGCCTGGAACACTATTTCTCAAGACCACTTTAAAAATTGCAAGAAAATCTGGCTCCAGGAAACAAAATATAAAGAAATGAGTAGTGAAGACTTGTTATAGTTATGGTTGGAAAATTGTAGGTACATATTACTTTCCACAAGTCAAGGTCAAGGTAACTTTATTTATGCCCATAGGCAAGGTAAATTTTCTTTACAGAAAAATGTTAGCATTTGGCATCCCTTCAAAAACACACAATGTCAATAGAAAATTGTATTTGTTTAGTCAGTATAAGCTTTTAATGATATAAGTTTATTTGTGATAGAATGCTGCATGATGATCTTTTCCTTGCTTAGAACTGATTGTTCTTCATGAAACGTGTTCTGATACTTGTATCTGAATCTTTCCACAGCGATAGTAAGAAGTTGAACAAGCAGTTCTGATCTTGCACACACACACACACACACACACACACACACACACACACACACACACACACACACACAACAATCACATTTTACAGGGTATCTGATTGAGTCAGATTTTTGTTCAGATGTTACATCATATCCTTAAAAATGTATTTAGTGTGTCATCAAATAGAAAAACTTTCTAGATGCTCCTAATATCTTCTGTATATAAAAGACACTGTTCAGATTATGTCTTTAAAGCTAAAGGGAGGCCATGCTTATCTTTGAAAGACCATAACTATACCACTCCAAATAATATCTTCTTGGAGAGGAGGAATATACAAATAGGTTGTAAGTAACCGGAGCTACTGTCTTGTTTCCATGTGGTGAGAGGATGGAAATTAGCTGGCTTCAGGTTGCCTCAGAGCGTTGTTGACATTTAAAGGTCTCTCTGGTCACTCTGGACCAAAACAGAAGAGGTAGAGGACCAAAGAAAAACAATAAGGAACCCAAGAGTACGGAAAACAAAGGGGTAGTTCTAAGGGTCTGCCTGGTAAGACAGATGAGCCATAGGGACCGGCTGTAAGGTTCTGTTTTTCAAAGAAACATGTTGTGTCATTATTTTGTTTCACATTTTTCATTTACTTATTTATTATCTTCTGTCCCTTGAAGTGGAAATCAGGTTTTATTTGATCGCAGAATAATGATGATAGGTGAGCGAGGCAGAGAGGGTTTTCCTCAGAACTGGAGTCATACTTAGAGCAGTCAGATGATTAGGGCTGCAACTAACAATTATTTTGATAGTCGACTAATCTGCCTAATTTTTCTTCTATTAGTCGATTAGTCAACTATTATTTCAGCAACTCTTATGTCCGCTTCCTGTGGGCAGACCTCATGTTCTGGCTTTAGTGCCTCACCTGCTCAAGTCTGCCCACCCATGAATTTCACCCTGTTATCTCATGACCCAGAAAACATTTGAATTTGAAAAAAAATCTGATTCATTTTTAACATAAGACCGTCAGAATAAAAATGAAATAAATGAAAATATTAAGTAATACAAATTTAAGTGCAAGTAGTATTTAAACAAAATTAATGATGTGCAAACAGGAAACTAAAATGGCTTCTGTCCACAAGTTCGAATATGTCATGGATCGCTGTGTGGCAAGCAGGAGGAGGACCCAAATGCAAAACTCACAGACACGGGGATGAACTCGAGAAACACAGCTTTAATGCTGGCACGGCAAAACACAGGAAATACAAAACTAAACTGGGAAAAGTAAACTAACACTCGCAGGTAGACACAGGAAGATCCACACAACATGAGGGAGAACGCGACACAGCACTGAGGGAGACGCAGACATAAATACACCAAGGGTTAACGAGCGGAGTGGGAGCACATGGGGAACACAGGTGACACTGATAATAATCACGAGACATGGCAGGAGTGAACACAACACTGGCGGGGAGACGGGCGAAGCGAAACAGGAAGTACAGAGGTTCAGACAGGAGGAGAGAGAGCACGAGTAGAACACCAACATAACGGGCAGGGGAGACACGGAATAAACACGAAAGGGGACGAGGGCTCATGAATACACAGAGGGGCACACAGGGGGTGAGAGTCATAAAGGGAAAGCACTCAGGAAACAACACAACAGGGCAACTCAGGAAACAGAGCCTAAACAGGGAACTGAATACAAAGATACATGAGAATTAAAAATACTGGGCCAACATGGCCCATGACCCCCCCCCCCCCCCCCCCCCCCCGCAAGGGCTGGCACCCGACAGCCCCAACCCGCGAACAAAAACAAGAAAAACAGAAAACAACCCACCCAGGGCGGGAGGCGGGGGACCAGGACGGAGGGACCAGAACAGGAAACAAAACCACCAACAGAAAACACAGGAGCACAAGACACTAGTCCATAATAAATGTCAGGAGGCCGACCCAGGGCCCACAGGCACAAAAGTTCACGGGTCACACGGTCGGGGGGCCGACCAGACGGGTGGCACAGGTGACAGAGCTGGTCCGGAGGCCGGCCGCGTAGAAGAAGGCGGCGGCCAAGGAGATGATAGAGCAGTTCAGGAGGCCGACCGTGCGGAAGGCAACGGCGGCACTCCGGCGTCAGGCGTGGTGGCCGAGGCCCGGTGGGCACAGGACCGGACGAGGCAGGACCAGACGGTGGCGTGGCAGCCACAGGCGAAGCGGGGGCCGGACCAGGCGAAGCGGGGGCCGGACCAGGCGAAGCGGAAGCAGATGCTGGAGCTGGAGCTGGACCAGGCAAAGACAAGGCTGAAGCAGATGCTAGAGCCGGACCGGGCGAAGCTGAGGCGGAGGCCGGACCAGGCGAGGATGCAGATTCTGATGAAGCCGGACCAGGCAAAGACAGGGCCGGACCAGGCGAAGCTGCAGAGGCCGGACCAGGCGAAGACGGGGCCGGACCAGGCAGAGCTGCAGAGGCCGGACCAGGCGAAGACGGGGCCGGGCGAGGCGGGCGCAGGTGGCAGCTGAACGGGCCCCTCGGACCCTCCAGCGGAGACAGGAGGCTGAACGGGCCCCTCGGACCCTCCAGCGGAAACGGATGCAGAGCCAGCGGGTGCGGGGACCTTTGGCACCGCGGGCGCTGACTGTGGCGGCACAGGGCACGCAGTCGGCTTAGGATGCAATGGCTGGGGCTGTGCAGGGCAAACAGTCAGTTCAAAGTGTGTCAGCACCGCGTAATCCTCAGCTGGCAAAGAAGGCTCACAAAGGCTTCCAGCTGAGGTGGACAGTGACTGAACGGGTTGCTGGGCTAAGCACTGAGCTGGTGACAGAGTCAATAACTGAGCTGACAAACGAACAGGCAATGAAGCAAAGGACTGGAGCGGTAACGGAGCGGATGACTGAGCAGACTGAGGAGCTAATGGCTGCGCTAGAGACTGAGCTGGTAACAAAACAGGAACCTGTGCTATGACCTGAGCTACTGACTGCACTAAAGACAGGGGTGCACGTTGCAGTGATGGCGGGACAGCAGGTAGTAGAACCGATGACTGAACAGGAGACGGAGCTGCTAACTGTGCTAAAGTCTGGACTGGTGACAAAACAAGAATCTGTGTTAACAACTGAGCTACAGACTGTGTTATGGATAGTAATGCTAGTTGAAGTGGTAGTTGCGCTTGTGGTTGAACAGGTGTCTGACTCTGGGTTGCTCTCCTTCTGGGAACAGGAACAGGTGCTAGGCCTGGCCGAACACCAGCCATCCCCACCCGAGAAACAGATACGGGTGCAGGGACGAGCTGGGCTCTGGCTGCCTTTACCCTGGGGGCCGGTGTAGGTGCAGGAGCAAGCTGGACCTCTGTCGCTCCCACCCGAGGAACTGAGACGGGTGCAGGAGGCGGCAGGGTCGCAGCTGACCTCACCCGGGGAACCGGAACAGGAGCAGGCAAAGTCTGGGTGTCCATCAACCCCACCCGAGGAGCAGGTACCGGGATGATAGGAGCCTCTGCCAGTCTGGGAACAGAAGCAGGGACCAGCTGGACCTCAGCTACCCTCTCCCGAAGAACTGATACGGGAGCTAGGGGAGGCTGGGCCCACGCTGCCTTGGTTACAGAAACTGAAGCGGGAGAGCTGAGCTCAGGAGCAGAAACAGACACAGGGAAAACGGAGTTAGTGGAACTAGAAACAGTGTTAGCGAACAGAGATTCATGGCGGGCCACTCCCAGCGACTCTGTAGGCCTTAAGCTGTCCATGTTAGGTGTAGCAGTCCCTAAAACAGTCATTGCACAGGAAGATCCAGGTTTAGCAGAGTCAGAGTCTGTAATACCGGGCACAAAGGGATCCATTATGGACACAGGAGCATTCACACAGACCGTTTCTAAATGTACAGGTTGGGGAGCAGCATAGTCCAGGAGTGGAGACACTGTTAACTTCACAGTGCTGTTCACAAGTATGCGGCTCAAAAACGGTCTTTTGCTTCTCTACGGTGAAATAATCTGTCTGTGAGTTAATTGCTGCTGACCTGGGAGGAGCACAGGAAACATAGTCGCTCTCAAACACGGGCGTGAGGGTAGGCACTGCAGGACCAGAATTAACAGACCCAGACTTCCCAGACACGGAGTTAATGGCCTCAGGGATGACGCGCACGGGGCTTACAGTGCCAGGATTCTTTAATTTAGCATGAACAGCAGTCTCTAGAGGGGTGATGAAGTCAGTCTCGTGCGTAATAGAAGCGGAGGCGAACGTAGAAACAGTATGAGGAGTAGCTTTAGCGTGGCGACGGCGTGAGCGTCGTGTTTCCCCGGGAACTGTGCCATGAGTTCCCGAGGCAGTGGGTGCAGGCACTTCGGTGATGTCGGCTGGCTGAGCCGATGACGAACCGGGCTGCGCCGGAGAAACAGGGAGCTTGTGCAGCTCTGAGCGCGGAAGTCCCAGGTAGAGCGCAAAAGCCTGCAGCGGAGTAAGGTCGTTTGTCGACGGCTCAAAACCACTCCCCGACCGCCGAGTAACCCTCTTCTTTGCGCGGGACGTGGGCGGTGACCGGAGAGGCGAACCAGAAGTCGAAAAGGCCGGAGGAGTTGTGGCAGGCGATAGGCTGACTCCTCCAACTCTTCTTACCGTGGGGCGGTGTGGGGAAAAAGCAGCAGCCTTTGCCATTTGGACGCTGCGCGGCCCACCTAGCGCCCATCGAGTCCCATGAAAGGCAGACTCGTGCTCCCGGGCGTGCCGAGCCTCCTGCCTTCTCCTCTCGCTAGGGAAGGCGGAGTTTGCACGCTGCCGGTTCCGAACGGAGTTTGCTGGGTCCATTACTGGTCGCGTTCTTCTGTCATGGATCGCTGTGTGGCAAGCAGGAGGAGGACCCAAATGCAAAACTCACAGACACGGGGATGAACTCGAGAAACACAGCTTTAATGCTGGCACGGCAGAACACAGGAAATACAAAACTAAACTGGGAAAAGTAAACTAACACTCGCAGGTAGACACAGGAAGATCCACACAACATGAGGGAGAACGCGACACAGCACTGAGGGAGACGCAGACATAAATACACCAAGGGTTAACGAGCGGAGTGGGAGCACATGGGGAACACAGGTGACACTGATAATAATCACGAGACATGGCAGGAGTGAACACAACACTGGCGGGGAGACGGGCGAGGCGAAACAGGAAGTACAGAGGTTCAGACAGGAGGAGAGAGAGCACGAGTAGAACACCAACATAACGGGCAGGGGAGACACGGAATAAACACGAAAGGGGACGAGGGCTCATGAATACACAGAGGGGCACACAGGGGGTGAGAGTCATAAAGGGAAAGCACTCAGGAAACAACACAACAGGGCAACTCAGGAAACAGAGCCTAAACAGGGAACTGAATACAAAGATACATGAGAACTAAGAATACTGGGCCAACATGGCCCAGGACCGTGACAGCATAAAGTTTCAAATTAATTTAAAAAGATTTTATTTTCGAGTTTAGAGATGATTCAGTTCATTAATTTCCGATTGTAGTGAACATGCTCTGGAGTGAGGCTTGCTCTTATCTTTGAGATGATGTTCCCAGCTGTTGATAACTATGCTAAAGATGCTCTCTATCATGACTTCAGCCATTTGAAAGGTGCATGAGCTTCTCAAATGGCTTTAGTGTTTTTTAGCCCAACCAGAAGCCTTGGATGAACCGGGATGTTCGTCTCCTCCTGAAGGCCCACAACACTGCCTTTAGGTCAGGAGATGCACACGCCTACAGTACAGCCAGGGCTAATCTAAAGAAGGGCATCAAAAAAGCCAAACACCATTACAAAAAGAAGGTAGAAGAACACTTCTCCAACTCCAACCCCTGACGCATGTGGCAAGGACTCCAGACCATTACAGACTACAGGACCACCAAACCCTCCCCGCATCCTCTGATGTCTCCTTCCTCAATGAGCTCAACAACTTTTATGCTCGTTTTGAGCGAGGGAACCCCACAACCACAACCAAAACAGACATGATGCCAGACCACCAACCTTTGACTCTCTCCCCCACCAATGTAGGAGCGGTGCTGAGCAGGATCAATGTCCACAAGGCTGCAGGTCCTGATGGCATCCCCGGGCGTGTTCTCAGAGCGTGTTCTGGGGAGCTTGCAGGAGTGCTCACAGACATATTCAATCTGTCCTTGGCCCACGCTGTGGTACCGGCCTGCTTCAAATCCACCTCCATCGTCACGATACCCAAAAACTCCAACCCATCTTGCCTCAATGACTACCGCCCAGTAGCACTCACCCCCATCATCGCTAAGTGCTTAGAGCTAGCACACTTCAAATCCTGTCTCCCCCCCACCCTGGACCCCCACCAATTCGCATACCGCCAGAACAGGAGCACAGAGGATGCAGTCTCCATCACACTGCACTCTGTCCTCTCACACCTGGACAACAACAACACAGAACAGCCAGAATGCTGTTTATAGACTTAAGTTCAGCATTCAATACAATCCACCCCTCACAATTCATCAGGAAACTGACAGACCTGGGCATTAGTTCCCTCATCTGCAAATGGTTACTGGACTTCCTGACCAACCGCCCCCAACATGTCCGGCTGGATAACCGCTGCTCATCATCAATCACAATGAACACCGGTGTACCACAAGGCTGTGTGATGAGCCCTTTCCTCTACTCCCTCTTCACCCACGACTGCAGACCTGCTGATGGTTCCAACACCATCATTAAGTTTGCAGATGACACCAAGCTCCAAGCTGGTCAAGAAGGCTCAGCAGCGCCTCTTCTTCTTGAGGACTCTGAGGAAGAACTACCTGTCCTCAGACATCCTGGTGAACTTCTATCGCTGCACCATCGAGAGCATCCTGACCAACTGTATAACAGTCTGGTACGGGAACTGCTCTGCCTCGGACCGGAAGGCGTTGCAGAGGGTCGTGAAAACTGCCCAGCGCATCGCCGGAGCACCACTTCCGACCATAAAGAACATCTACAGGAAGCGGTGTCTGAAAAGGGCTGGGAAAATCATCAAAGACCCCAGTCACCCATCACATGGACTCTTCACCCTCCTGCCCTCTGGGAGGCGCTACAGGAGCCTCCGGACTAAGACCACCAGGTACCGGAACAGCTTCTTCCCCACAGCTGTCAGACTCCTGAACTCTGCCTCCTGACATCTGACCCACGTTAAACTCATGGACTGAACATACACACACCCACAACCACCTACACACACCCACAATGGACAACTGTACCCTCAAACACACAATAATAACATGGACTGAACCACCACTCACAACCACTAGCACTTTATATAGCCTCTGTAGAAATTATCCACATACCTCACTTATCTTAACTGCACTACTGTATAGCTCTGTGTAAATAATCATTCTGTACATACGATAATTTTTAATCCTACAACTGTTTATAACTTGCATAGTTCACATTTTTGTATAGCAGTAGATCTCAGATTTCTGTATAGTTTTTTATATTTATATCCTGTTCATAGCCTGTACATAGCTTGTACTCACTACATACTTATAGTTATAGAATATTCATAACATACTTCATACCGTGTACATTATAACATACCATAATAGACCCATTTCTGTAATATACTTACATATCTATATTATTGCTAATATATATAGTAATATATCTATATCACGGCTAAAGCACTTCTGGATGGATGCAAACTGCATGTCGTTGCCCTGTGCCTGTGCATGTGCAATGACAATAAAGTTGAATTCTATTCTATTCTATTCTAACAATAAAATTCTGTGTCAACAAATTTTATATATTCGACGACAGCGATTATGGCGACGAATCCTTGCAGCCCTACAGCAGATGAGGTGGAGGCATGCCAGACAATAGAGCAAGAAGGTGAAAGCTAACACAGAGGACATATACCAGCTTTTGGGGAACCCGCGAAAGGGAAAAATGACAACAGGCAAAGCTATTATGGATAAGAAGTATTGTGTAAGCTGGGGCTTTGAAATTGTGGGATTTGGTTTCTCAGTTTCCATGCAGGACACTAGCCTGTGAAGGGAATCATTTTTCCATGGCAGCCTTGTTGCATTATGTTTAAGTGGCTTTAAGAGCAGAATAAAGCCCTGACTTTCCACAGGGCTTTATTATTTTCCTGTTTATCAGTTACAAGACAATATAACTTCTAACTATTAAATAATAACTATTATAACTTGAAAAGACTAAATTCTGATCCTAGGTTATCTGAGCCATTCAGTAACCACAGATATGCTGAAGAATGTTTTGCTCCAGAATGTTTCATGAGAATTCAACTGAATATCATGGTTTGGGGTTGACAATAATGAATGAATAATTTCATTCATTATTGTTTTGATTTGGAGAAGTGGGCTTTGAGGTCTCCAGTTTAGTCATAAATAACTTTAGGCTTAATTGTGAACTTACTCTTCCCTTTGTCTCATCTCTGGGTTTCATCCTTTAGTACCTTCCATGTTAAGGCTATCATGTTTCTGATGCTTTTGTCAGGCTTGTGTGTCTTAATCCTGTGTGCTTATCTTTCCTGTTTTATTTTGATAGTCCCTTGTCTTGCGTGCTAAATGTTCCGTTTTGCTTCCTCTGTCTAATTTGTCCCTGTTGTTTTTCCCAGCCCTCCCCTACTCATCCTCCTGTGTATATATTGTGTATGTGTTGTGTCAGTCTCCCTTTGTTTATCTGTTCAGTTTCCCTCAGTGTTATCTAGCCCCTTGTACCTCTGAGTATTTTCCCAGTTTAGGTTGTGTAATCCAAGGTTTTTAGTTTCTTTTGTATTTTCATGCTCAGTTTTTGTTCTTGGAAGTTCAATCTAATAAACCACCCGCTTTTATTTAAGATGATCTTGTCTCCAAGTGTCTGCACATCACACTTGGTTTCCACAAACCTTTGACACTGAAAGGGTTCTTATTCCCCCTTCTAGATATAATAATGGCTAAAAGCTTCAGAGTCCTACATTAAACAGTTCTTAATATTACAGATGGTACATCTGTCACACTGTCCCTGCTCAGGCTCTTCAAAAGATGATATGTCTTCCTCTTAGCTTTCAACTTCTTGCTCTGATATCTGGCCTTCCTCCACCTCATCATACCCTGACAGCAATGAGACTGATTCCGCTTCCACAGTTCTGAATAAAATCCTTTGGGCCTCTTTCTGCTCTCTGCATCCTGAAGTATGAGAATTGGTTCAAAGCCAGTAGGGCACTGAATAAAAGTTATGTTTTGGAAGGGTAAAATTACTTTACATTCCTGAAATCCTACTTAATCCCAGTCCCTGTCAGAACTGTTGCTGCAGCTTTCTGAATCAACTGGGAGCTTTTTGTTCAGGGAGCCTTTATGGCAGTCTGCTGAATTACTTTGAGTTGTCAAGCCTGGAAGTAATAACTTCATGAATCTTTTCAGCATCTCTTTGAAACAGGATGTTTCTAACTTTGGAGTTATTGTGCAAATGAAGGGCCAGCCTTATATATTTGATATGCACATCAGTAACTAAAGCTGACTAATTGCTTGCAACCTATTGGGACTTATTAAGTATGAAATATATTTGTAATAGGTGGATATCGGTCTGGCTCCAAGATGAATTTGATTAAACTAGTATATCCAACATCAGTCAAAAGAGCATGTGCCCAGACCTTAGTTCAGCTAAGACTAGCCCCCCCCCCCCCCCCCCTTCCTACTCTTGTGCACATAGTAAGTGGTAGTAAAGACTTTTAATGCTACAGTCACACTTCCGTCCGTGGCTCATGGTCACTGACATTAGCAAATGTCAGCAAGTTAAGAATGTAAAAATGTTAAAAAGTATTCCTTTATATTGGGGGTTACTGATTAGATGTGCTTACTTTATGACAGTTTTCTGTGTGTGACACACAGTTTTTGGCATTTAACATTATCTGGTGACTACAGCTGCGCTATAACAGTTACAGTAGGAACACTGTGCCAAGAATGAAGGCAGTTCTGTGGATGACTTCAGCCCTGCTAGTGTGTTTAAGCCAAGTCTATGAAAACTTCTAAATCAATATTAGTACTGAGAGGGAATAAAAAGAAGAAGAATTAAAAAGCACAAGTTGTCTACCAGGACTAGTTCTTAAAGAAAAGCAAACAGTTATAAACGGAATTCCTTTAGCTTATTTGTTTCTTGCAGTGTACGGTGTATCCATATAAATGGCCCACCCTGTATTTCATGTTTTTAGTAGTGATTTTATAAGACCACAAGCAAGTTGTGCAGCAAACATAGTAGTTAGCTGGAGGTATGTTAATTTAATATATTTGACGTTAAAAAAAAGGATATTTATGCAGTGCAATGTAATATATATTGTATTGCCTGCTACAGGACAGGCTGCACATGTGAATTTGTCAGTTTTTTCCTCCTCCTTTTTTTTGCATTTTCCTCCCAAGTTGGTTTTAGAGTACGGTCACATTTTAAAACTGATTTTTTTATTTTGGGTTTGCTTTTATGCCTACTGGGTGCAATATTGGTCAGGCAATGCGCAATCCCTGAGCTGAGCTCTTACCTTAGAGAGATTAGGCCTTGCATAGGTGCTCACTGTGAGTGGAGTTGCTGTGCTTAAGATTATAGTGCTACCAATCTTTGAACTTAATCTGTTCGATGACAGGTTTTCTTTAACAAACTCAGAAAACTTGATTTTCTCTCTGAGTCCTCACCTTCTGCTGCATTTTAACCAGGTGACTAACATGATAATTCAGTTCTTCATTAATAAAGTTGCAAAGATGTGAGAATTCATTTGCCGAATTCTACAATTTTCATGAAACATTGGTTTGCTTAATTATTTTTGTACTTAACATTACTGCTTTCACAGTTATTCAGCTCTCAGCGACAGTGATTACGTCACAGATTTATTATCAGCTCAGAATCAAATCTATAGACTCCATCTCTGTAATTCTGTAGACAGTAATGCTGTCAGTTAGTTTTCTTACACTGCGAACATTTACTGTACGTTACAAACTATGTGGTAATTGGTCACATTGATCTTTTTCAACTAACGCATGTGTTTAAATCAGGTTGAACAAGAAACTCAGAGTTGATCAATTTGTTTTTAAACTCAGAGTTTGAATCTGCATCCTGGAACAGGGCCCTGACATTATAAAGAATGCAGAATTTTTAAAGCACTTTGTTTTCATTTAACAGCAGTACCATTAAAAAGTATAGTGAATTTAAATGTTTCAGCTTCTGTTTCAATCCTTTTCAGACCAGTTTGAAAGTACTGCAGGATGATGCCACCCAGTCTGCTGCAGCTGAAGCCCGACCAGCTTCTCAGAATTGGTCCACTACTGGGAGTGACAGAACTACCAACCAGAACCGGCCAGGCTCACAGGCAGCAACAGAACAAGCTACAGGAAATGACAGGCTGCCTAGCCATTGCTCTGCAGCTGAAAAGAATTCAGCTTTGAATCAGGCTGCTGTGGAGAAAAACCATATCAGGCCTGATACTGGTGAGGGGAGACAAACAAGAAATATGTCAGCAAAAGCAGTCAGCCAGCCATCACAAGCATCCATCGAGCAGAGACAGAGAAAGATACAGCAAGACCTGTGAACAGTCCTTTATTTCTCAGTGCATCAGAAAATGACAGAAACCTATAAAAATAAATACACCTGAACAATAGTAATGTTGACCAGTTGTAATGAATCCATTTTCAGCATGTGAATTATGGAAAGGAAAAAAATGGTAATACAAGGAAATGTTATTGGTGTTGCCTGAAATGTTACTGATTGCACTCAAACTGCCCACTATATCAGCCCTTCACTTCTCCTGTGCCTTTTACCTCTAATCTGATTTTTTTTTTTGTCAAGTTGACACTCCATCAAGAATCTCTTATTGTTCCGTCAGCTGACCAGTGTAATGAGTTCCAGCATTACTGAATGATGGAGAAGAATAAAATACATTGTTCTCTCACACACGCTGTTGGTTAGTGGTAGGTTCAGCAGCATTTTGCAGTTTTAGTCTGTCACATTTGTAAACCTTGTATACACTGGGTTCTGTTTTATAAAGCTAATCATTGGGAAATTGTAAGCAGCCCATTTTTGTCTCCTACTATATCAAACCATGAACGGATGAAGTCAGAGTTTTTGGCAAATACTGTGGTGTTTATCCTCCATCTTTGTTAATCCAGACTGTATTAATTTGGAATCTGTGGGTGCTCCCAGAAGACGGGGTATGTGTTCATTTATTACATGAAATGGGTTGATTGGATACTTCATAATTCAATCCAGAAGCAGGGCATGTGACCATGAAATGAAAATTGGCAGTGCCAAAAAAAAAAAAAAAAAAAAAAAAAGGCAAGAGGGGCATTCTCACAGAATATTTTTAATCTACTTTTTACACTATAAACTTTAATTACTGCCCTACAAAGAAGTAGATGCAGAAATTTAGTTTTTAGCCAAATTAAAGTGAAATTAATCTCACTGATTATTATCTGTTATATATTCTAAAAGTGGAACAGATTTGTCTAATTAGCTGAATGAATGCAAGTTTCAGTGGAAAGACATACCTTTGTGTCTTCAGTGCATATCTTTGTTGGGCTGTGTTAAAAACATGCTGTTCAACAGGTGGCTAATGGATGGACACTTTCTCTCAGAGAGAAATAGCTACTTTTGTCTGCTCTGTTATTCACAACAGGTTGCCACAGTGGCTAACTCTGCATGCAGGAAAGGTAAATGGACTAGTTCTTATGTAGCATTTATCTACTCGAGCACTTTATACAAGATGTCTCATTCGCCCATTTATACATCAGTGTTCAACCGCTTTCTATGTAACATTCACACCCATTCACAATCAAATGAATACATCAGGATTCAGTATCTTACCCAAGGATACTTTGGCATGCTTTTATCAGCCCAGTTTAATGCAAAAGAGTGTAAACTGGTCTGAAGCAAGTTAGATGTGCAATATAAATTTAATCTAGTCAAGGGATCCATTCATCCTCTTAACTGTTTATCAGATTTAGATTTGGGCATGGGAGCCTGAAGCCAAGAGTCACCTGAGCTGGTTACCAGTCCATCACAAGACCAACAGAAAAATGGTCGATGACTCATGCTCACATTCACACCTGCAGAAAATTTACAACCAAAAGTTAACCTAACGTGCATGTCTTTGGACTGTAGGAAGAAGCTACGGTGCCCAAAGAGAACCTACACAGACACAAGGAGAACATATAAACTCCAAATAAAACTTTGAGTTGGCATATTTGAACCCAGACTTTCAATCCTGTGAGCCAACAGAAAGAACCCAGTGTACTGCTTTTGTGATATTGAAAACTCAACCTACCTTGTTAACCCATTACCCTTTATAGTGCACCCCGCAGAATTAAATAAAAACATATGTACTTATTGGAAAAAGGAGCTGAGGTATTTAAGAAAGCAAAAATTCCTATTTAAAAAAAAAAAAAAAGGAAAGACAGAAAGATCAGACTGCAAATGGGACCCGGCGTCTTTTATCCCCTCTGTGTAGTTGTTGTAACATGTGACAGATGTACACTATTTATAGATCTGGCCTGAGGTTTGAATCAGGCTGCTGGTGCGAAAGGCCATAGCAGGCCTGATACTGGTGAGGGGAGACAAACAAGTAATATGTCAGCTAGCCATCACAAGCATTGACTACATATTGACCGTAGGTTTCAACCTACAGTCAATAGGTTTCATAATAAGCACATGGGTTTTCTCTCGTCTTCATTTTAAAACAATGAGTTAATGATGAGTGCAGTTTCACACACAATGCAATTACCCAAATGCATTAACAATACATACATACATACAACACATGGAGTTGGTTGTCTGCTTATAGCTCTTTGATTCTGTGAAGAGACAACATGTCATCACAAAGTTTGGTCAAACTTGCTTCAAAGTGACAATTTGCTTAGAGCACTTAGTTGATGTTTGATAAATAAAACATTTTAACAAGGCACACAAGTCCCAAGTTCAGTTTGTCAGATTTTGATCAAAATAGTTTTTAAATCTGCCAGGAAGAACTAACATCTATGTCTATTGATGAGGTACAGTCAGCTTTGTGGTGATTCTGATTTTCGTAATGATCAACCAGTCCTTCTGAGTAGCTGTGACCTTTATCTTCAGACACGAAGAGGCTGAGCTGTACTTTTTATCCATCTCCTGCATTTTAAACTTTCCATTCTCAAATGTTCCCACTGACTCAAACTCTGTACAACTCTTCTCTTTGTCTGTGGCCACCACATTGTGACCCATCTCCACCTCACCTGACTCCAGGATGTCTTTGCCTCCTGACCCTGTTTCTACAAATATCCCTGTCACCACAGTAGGTTCAGTAAACACTACAGTCAGGCAATTTCCTTTTTCTGGGGTGCGGCCCCAGAAGAATCCTTCGCCAGCATCCCAGGCCAGCTTGGGGAAGTGCTTCTGATAGGTGGACATGTCAGAGTAAACTTCAGCTGAAGGATTGGTATAGACATCCTCCTCAAAATCCTTGTCTTTCAGCTTATTGTATGTGCCTTGAAATGAGGAGAAAGTTCCCATGTGTTGAAACAGCGAGGGTTTGAAAAGGATGGTCTCCTTTTGAGTCATCACCTCTCGGAAGTGAGTCATCAACCAGTCACAGGGCATTTCCTGGTAAAAGATGAAGAGGAAGCGAGCCAGAAGAGGAAGATGGGCTGATTTGTAGAGTTTACCAATATAGCCGAGGGCAGAGAATTCCAACGTTGCCCAGGTGAACTTCTTTCCTTCTTGCTCCTCAACTCGCTTTTTAATGGTTGTGAGGAAGTTTTTTGCAGAGAACACATCATCCTCTAGCTGGAGGTAATACCGTCCAAGACCTGCACAGTAGTGGATGAGGAAGGAATAATCCAGGTTCTGCTTGGAGCGGAACGTTACCCTTTCTGGAGCATCGTTGAAATTCCTCTTCAGACCTACAGAGAACCAGACAGATTTGTATCACAGGAAAAAAAAAAACATTCAAACTGTATGTGAATGAATATGTACACTAGGGGTGATCGCATGTGAGCTGCACCTGTAATCGGAGGGTACCAGTCCTGGGGAACATGGATGACCAAAAGGTGGCCTTTTTCCAACTCAGAGGCAAAAGCTGATTTGATCTCCTTCACAGTGTCGACTCTCCAGCTGACGTCGAAATCTGCTAGCAGCACTACCACCACCATGAAGGAGTGCTCCTCAGGAGACGACTGGGAGAAGATGGATTTCAATGTGGGGACCAGATAGCTGCCCTTCTTCCTCTTTACTGAGGATAATCCAACAGATAAATACTCTGAAGCCGAAAGAAAAAGGAAAAAAAGTGAAGGGTTTTATGCCATTTCAAATCTAAAGCTGAGGTTAAAAAGTATTTCTGATAACAATTATTAAATAATGTGGTATGAAATTCAGCATGGTAACACCTTCAGACTGTGAGTAAATAAAAGTAAAACAAAAAAAGGAGAATTAGCATTGAAATAAAAGCAATAAATGCATGACATAAATACCAAAATAATACAAAATAAGTCTGTGAAGGTTCTCAATCATCCAGGTCATCGTAGTCAAAGGAGCTTGCAAAGAAAAGCGTCTGGACTTCTTTAAGTTGCTTGAAGACGTTTCACCTCTCATCCGAGAAGCTTCTTCAGTTCTAAGGGTCAAATGGTGGGGAGTCCCAGATTTAAACCCAGTGGGAGTAACCCCCCACAGAGGGACAAAAGGACCCCCTGATGATCCTCTAATCGCCTGAGCCAAGGTGTGAAACTGGGTGTGGGTCCCAATCAGCCAGAGTTTCGGGTGAGTTCATTGTGAAACCTGGCCCCACCTTATCATGCGAATTCCTGAAGTCAGATGGCCCAGGATGTGAGTGGGCATTAAGGCGTCTGGGGAGGGAACTCAAAACTGGATTATAGATGGCAGAGAGTTGGTGTCGTAAACCACCGCCTCTATTCAAAGATCTTTGAACAGAGGCGGTTTAAATCTGGGACTCCCCACCATTTGACCTTAGAACTGAAGAAGCTTCTCGGATGAGAGGTGAAACGTCTTCAAGCAACTTAAAGAAGTCCAGACGCTTTTCTTTGCAAGCTCCTTTGAATACAAAATAAGGCACAACTGCTCATACAAATAGGAATATGCAAGTGACAGTGAAAAAACGCATTCCATAGTTTCCATAAGTTAGAGAACAACACCGGAAAGTGCTGTCATTATTTCTCTACGTGACTTTTTGCAATTTCTTTCTTTTTTTTACAGTTTGAAAAGGCAGCAGCAGCCTTATTATAATAATGAGAACAAAGTGTGGAGACTCACTCTGTTGAGTAGGTAGCACTCCAGCAAGCAGCTGATAGGACACATTGAAACTCAGATAATCTGCCTGGTCAATCCAGGACTCCATACTAACCGGCCTGTCTGCTTGCCATGTTAACTCATTAAGAACTATTTCAGGTGACCTTGCAAAGACCTGCAAAACAACAACAACAAAAACAAACCCAAAAGACAAAAAACATGATTATTGTCTGATTAGAATATACACGTTGATGAGTGAGACAATGCACTCTCTTTGTTACTTTGCAAAGCAAGATGAGAGCAAGTGCAGTTACAGGGATGGTGACTTATACAAGTCTACCTCCAAGTAAGTAAGGTGCACAGTTTGAAAAATAGCTCAAATATTCTATGTGTAGGTGTGTTCTTACAGCCAGAAGGAAGTCCGAATGGTTAATGAAGTATAATCCCCCAATGACAAGCAGCACTGCCACAACAATATTCTTCTTCTTCGAATGAATCCGCATTTCCTATCACAAACACATACGTGATATTCCATCCATTATGCTGGTGTGTGACGCAGTACAACTGTAAATAATTCGGCCAATAGTTAATGATTCAGAAGGCTTGGACACAGGTTACACGGAACTGAGTGTGTTGTTGTAACTTAGAGTCTCATATATACACTTTGTATGCATCAGATACAGTTTACTGAACACTGTTGCTCTGGTGTAAATAACCCTGTGTCGCAAGTTGCAAAAGCCCTTTAACATATTCTATAGAGATGCACATTGAGAACCACTTACAGTTCAGGACAAGAAACAAAATTGTCCCATTCAGTACATTTCTCATTTTATCTCATCTTTTACCAGTGCTGGAACTTGGTGAAAGTTCAATGAGTGAGCTTTCTGTGGGGCTATGTGAAACAGTGATGACACAGAGTGCTGACTGACCCTGATAAATTTTCTTTCTAATGTTAATGTTTTTTAAGATATTAATTGTCAGTGGTCTAGTTCTACTTGATCACAGTAAAAACACAGTTCAGTTTTGCTACAGGTATTTAGTACTAGAATGTGGCACAAAAGGATGAACACCACTCCTCCAGCAGATAAGTGTTGATTTGGCATTTTGGTGATGTTAAACACTGTAAGAAATCCCATTTGGGTTGAGATCCGGTGACTGAAGGCCACAGCATAAAGCCCTTTCAGTCAACCCACTCAGTGTGACTATAACTAAGTGTGACTATAACTAATTGTTTTAGCTACAATTTATTTGTACTGATGTATTTAAATGCAAAAAACTGATTTCAAACACAAGCCCGCTGAGCAATCTGTTAAAGTTTGAGACAAACTCATGTGGCAGGCTCAGCCTTTATGGCACTGTATCCTAACTACCCAAATCTACTCGAGCGAAACCATCTGCAGCAACTGTTTATTATTTATTCAGCTTCCCCCCCTTTAATTTTTCCCTTGTCTGAATATTTCCTACAGCCATTACATAGCAGTCTCCCTCAGACGGAGTTTCTGCCAGTGTCGACTGTTACTGTAATCTTTTTTTCTTCTTGTTTGGTTACATTGTTTCCGAGTTCTAAACAGAGGAAAGGGCAGAGAGGTTACAGGGAAGCAGTAAACAAACACTGTAGATGATAAGAATGAGGTTTATAGCCAGGCTGCCCTACTCTTTTGTTTTTTTAAACGCACTAAGTAAGGACAAGTAAGGAGATATGAAAAGCGTTGCGTAGTCTCATGTCAGACTAATCCTTAGAGCCAGGCTAGAGGACAAGCTTTACTTAGATTTTTAAAATGCCTTTGTTTTGTCAACGAGTACAGGGTCACTTCATAGAAGATACCAATTATAGCCGAGGCCACCTCATCTATAATTAGTACGCGGTCTCCTCTTTGATTTTTGCAATGTAACGCTCGCTGAAACAAACGCTTCCCGAACAGAACGACGAAACCGCAGTTACCCAAAAATGACAGAGTATAGAGAGCTGTCCGTGTGTTTGACCTTAAACAGCACTAATAATTTGAAGGTACCGCAAGAAAACTAGCCAGTCCTATGGAACGTTTTCAGATAGTGTCTACAAACAAGTGACTTCCGTAGAAGATATTTCAAGTTAAGAAATCCGGAAGATTTTTTTCTTGCTACCGTCTCTGCGCGATCAGGCTTTAAAAAAGCCATATCAATAGGGTTTAGCAATGATTTCCAACCGTCGCTCATAACACAAACACAGCCACACCGAAAAGTCTTGTATGAACCCACAGCTACGGTAAATGAGAAGAGTCCAAATGAAGAGTTAGCAGAAGGTACAGTAAATGAGCTAAACCAGGCATCCATCCATCCCGTCACTGAAAACAAAAAGCAGCTGCTGTGAGTCGGAACATAAATTATAAAGCTAATAAACTTGTGCCTGACCGGTATCTCCACTCACCTCCCTCCGCCGGTTGTCCTCAGCTCGATGGATAACAGTTAGTGAACGAGTTGCAGTCACGGCGTGATAATACTTACAGTACAACGCACCGAAAGTCAGAAAAGGCACTCACGGAAATGAAAAATGACTCGCCCCTTGGAACCCATGCATATAAACCAGTACTGCCGCATTCTGCACGTGTATTTCCACCTATAGTCCCCGACGCTCAACAGGCGACTCCAAGTAGCAGAGGCTGTACGCCAACCAGGTGTGGCGTCACGGTCGGACGACAGCCAACCGCTTACGTTCAAAGGCGGCCACATTCTTTAGAACTACACCAGGAAATTAAAGCAAACGCCCTGAGCTATTGTTGACACAAAAGCAAAAGACAGATACACAGGTTTCCTTTATTTTATAAGTTCTTAGTCATTTTTAAATTATTTTCTATTTCTCTTGCATTTTCTCATCAGCCAACTAACATTTTAAAAATCATATCAAACGCAATCTAGCATCAAATAAACTACAATAATAAAGCAGCACACCATGGGTAGGTAAGATAACATCATCACTGTATGTGTTTGTAGGTAAACAGTATTTATCAGCCGCTTTTGGTGCATTGGGACTGATCCACAATAGTGCCCCCATAAGGCCAAACATAGCCTGAACTGGGCTTAAAAAAAAAAATCCCCCGAGTTTACCTTACAACTTTTTGGTAGTTTTCTCTTAAAAGGGGGTAGTAACTGTCAGTTGCTTGTACTTTCCTGTTTTATTAGAATAACAATGCTTCATAAAGTTGGACCAGTTTTGAATGTGTTTACTCCTTCAACATGCTGTTAGGCCCAGGCGGTGTGACAAATGAATGAATTTGGAAAGATGTAGATCAAAGGGGAAAAGTCTATTTTTAATCTTTCTCTGAGGACAGTGTGTTCAGTACAGTGATAAGGATTGTGAGAAACTGTCTCAGAGCGTCATCATCTTTTGGTTGCTGATTGAGAATCACTTTTATTCCCTCCTCCTCTTCCTGTCCATCTTCGCTCACCCTCAGCCTGTCAGCTGTTGCATCCATTTCCTTTCTCACCAGTTGGTCTTCTTTCCCCTCTGCTCCAGCTTCACTGTCAGCTGTGCCTTTTTTTACTCCTGATTTCTGATTGGCTTCTCCAGTACATAGCAGCTCCCCCAGTATGAGCGTAGTGTTGGGTGCGTCCATGGAGTGGGAGCGCTGGGTGTGTGTGTACAGGTAGACTCTCCAGGGCAGCATTTGCTGTGGCGTGAACGCCAGCGTCTGGATATTGACCAGCTGCATGGCAGCTTGGAGGCTTTGGGGAGAACAGTGAAGTACTGCTGGACACCGGACACATTCTTCTATCCACGCACAGTCAACCTCCTCTATTTTCTCAGCACCTTGTCACAACAACACAAGAAGTCACAACGATAGCTTTTAAATGTGGAGAAACACTGTAAAAACTGTGGGCAAAAGACCTGCAACTGACAAATAAAGTCTATCTCATATCATCATCATCTCATCTAAATGTCAAATGTTCATGAAACAAGAGAAATCATAAATTTTAAAAAATTATTTTATTTTCTAAATCTATGTGCTGGAGACCTTATTACTCACTCAGAGTCAAGAAAGAAAAAAAATAAGAAGCTGTCTGACTCTGACATTTAAAGCCATCTGAAGCCGGAGGTTTTCTCTCACACACAATACTTGTGGTGAGGTCACTGCAGATGATCACCATATGATAAAAAAGGTAAATGGATAATAATAAATGATAACTATTATTATTACAAGTTCATCATTGTAATGCTGTAATGTACAAACAGTATTTAACTATAATTTTCAATAATGGTTTAAATATCCTGGCTATTTTCTCAAGAAACTAATTGTCATCTAAATGTACAGAAAACGAACAAACCACATTCATATTTGAAAGTTGTATCAATAAATTCATTCTTCTTACATGAGTAAAACAAGCATTTTCCATCATGAATCTATGCACTCATTATTCATACCTTTTTTGCAGTTTTTATCCACTTTGTGTGTTGTGTTTTGTTGTGTTTAGTGCTGACGTGGGACAGTTTTCCAATTTCATTGTACCATCATGCTAAGCATGACTGTGCAATGACAAAAAAGAGTTATGATCTCTCATGTTATTCGATAACCCATACTGATGAACCAGAACATTTTTGTTCGGTATAATTAGGTACAGTTAGGCATAATTAAGTGCTTTTACAGCCAAAAGTTTCAGTTTTGTTGTCTTATTTCCCTTTTAACTGAGGGCAGTGTTCTCATGGGAATATCTTAACTATCTGAGCTACAATACATCCTGACACATTCTAACATGCAGTGTGGGTTTCAGACCTTTATCACACAGTTGTGAGCCTTTCAAACATCAATTTGCCACAGCTTGACACTAATCAAATCTAAAGTATATCAGATTTGTAATTGAGTATATACACATTACTTTGGAGGAATTGGTATATTCCACCAATGGAGATTTCACACTCTTGTTAAAGATTTTTAGGAGGCCTACATGCTCCTTTTAACCACATTTGCTATCGAATAAAGAGGAAGCTTTAGCTATGAATCTCTGACTTTAATTTTCAATATAACCTTCCATTTCATTACCGCGTTCAGTATGCAAAGCCTGTCGCTGCAGCCACAGGTGCTCAAAGTCCTCTGGGCTGACAGCTGGGGAGAGGGACAAACTGAGAGGGGCTGCGATGCTGGAAGCCAGGACATTAGTGGAGGAGTCTGAACACCGCATGGCACTGTCTGATCCTAGAGAGGACATACAGAGACAAAGTAAGAGGAAGAAGGGGAGGATGAGGTTAAAAAAACAACCAAACAAAAAACAACAGGGCATTCTGAAAGGACAAGGAGGGTTTTAAGTATTATTAAGAATTATAGTAACACAACATTCTCAGACTCACTCACTCACTCACTCACACACACACACACTCACACACACAACCCCTAAACCTACTAACTGATTGCAGTTCTTGCTGCCAAGGGTACCACAATAAAGCATTTGTGATAACTGGCAATCACTCATTCACATCACTGTGGGGGAATTTTGGCCACTCCTTTTTGTAGGATTGTTTTAATTCCGCCACCCTGCAGGGTTTTCCAGCATGAACAGCATGTTTAAGGTTATGCCAAAGCATCTCAATAGGATTAAAATCTAGACTTTGACTAGGTCTCTCCAAATCCTTCATTGTTTGTGTTTTTTGTTTGTGTTTTTAGAGCCATTCAGAGGTGCTCAAGTGCACTTGGGTTATGCAGGTTTTGGGATAAGTGGGTTACGTGCATATAGTAATTTCTGGACTTTTGGCTTGCTTCCTGGACCACTTCAGGGCTTCATGGTTCCATCAGTTATAACTTCATTAAAAAACCAAAAAAAACAAAAGTTATAACACGTCATCCAAGTCTCATTAGTCCACAGAATATTTTCCCCAAAGCTAAAAAAGGAATAAATAAATAAAATATATATTTTTAAAAAGCAGCTCATCATACAACAATAACGACAGGTGAGGGTTTTCTCTGTTTGCGTTGTATTATTGTAGGGTGTAGCTAAGCCTTACTGATCTTGGCTGAAGACCCCGTGTTGTAAGTGTAAAAGGGTCAAGGCGATGAGGGAAAGTAACAAAAAGTGTCCAGGTCGGAAAAAGGAGACAAGGAGGCAAAAGAGACGGACAAGCTGCTATCACCATTTAAGGAAACAAACAAAACTCAAGCATTGGTCAATAAATTAAAAAGTAAGTCCAAAAAAAAAAAAAAAAAAAAGAGCAGTTCACTAGCTGCAACCGAGCAGCTCACTAGTTGCAACCACACAAATGGCACTCTGGCCCAGAGCTCACCTTTATCTGGGCTTAAATACTTTTAATTACTGATGTGAGTCAACTGTGTAAAAGAGAAAGGTGGCACCTCAGGCAAAAGAGATTGTAGGACACGCCCATACAGGCACCTTCAGGAGGAGGCCCTGCTAGGGCTGTAACAGTTGCTTATGAGTATTATCTGATTGATGGAACATTCTATCTAATATTGTGGGGTCTTTACCTAATATTGTTGTGAACTGGTGCAAAAGGAACAAAATGGAATTGAAACATGAATCTGAAGTGTCACAGCAAAGTTTTACACTAAATATGTGGGAAAGAGGTGCAACCTACAACACATCTCTAAATGGGCGACCGTGGCTCAGGGGGTTGGGAAGCGTATCTGTAACCAGAAGGCCGCCGGTTCGATCCCTGGGCTCTCTGTCCTGGTCGTTGTGTCCTTGGGCAAGACACTTTACCCTACCGCCTACTGGTGTTGGCCAGAGGGGCCGATGGCGCAATATGGCAGCCTTGCTTCTGTCAGTCTGCCCCAGGGCAGCTGTGGCTACAACCGTAGCTTGCCTCCACCAGTGTGTGAGAGTGAATGAATAGTGGCATTGTAAAGCGCTTCAGGTGCCTTGAAAAGCGCTATATAAATTCAATCCATTATTACTGCTCCAATTTTGTAATACCACTATAATTTTCAATTTTGGTTTAAGAACAAGACTTGAAATTGCTGCCGTTCCTTTCATGCAGTACACATACATTTTCCATTAGGTGAGGACATTTCCTTCTAGCAGAAAAACTGCAAAAATATCAGCAACTGAACCCGAATGACAATGTGTTGTTAAATAACCTTGATAACCTCCTGCAGACAGATTAGTCATTGTGTTTTGTGAGGCAGTGAAAGCAGAGTGCATGGCAACACTGCGCTGCAATGCAGTGCTCCATTAGAAATGTGCATACACATAACTTTTTGGTGACAGTATAAAAACTGTGAAAGTTAAATAT
The DNA here is from genome assembly GCF_964374335.1 of Astatotilapia calliptera. NCBI lineage: Eukaryota > Metazoa > Chordata > Actinopteri > Cichliformes > Cichlidae > Astatotilapia > Astatotilapia calliptera. The sequence goes on from NC_137441.1 coordinate 19,737,765, forward strand.
GAATGTTTAAAGTAAATTAAGTTAACAGATAAAGATGGTGTAATGGACTCTTTAATATTTAGTGCAGTTTTTAGGTTTTATTTGTTGTCCTTCCTACTTACAGACATGTTAGACTACCTACCACATAACTAATAAGCATCATGACTTATGAGCATCTCCAAAGTGAGATCAGTGTGGCTTTACACTCATGTATAGCACTTACTTGTTTAAATACTCAAAGTGATCAGTTACCCCAGCATAGAAAGAGGATTTGTCATGGGAAATAATGTGTACTGTTTTGGTCAACAATACAGGCAGAAATAGAACCAGCTCTCAACTCAAGGGAAATGCTGCGGTGGGGCAATAAGACAGCTATGCATAAACAAACGCCCACAAAGCTCAATGAACTGATGCAACATGGTTAAGTAATATGAGAGACTAATACAAATAATACAGAAAATGATTATTATAAAGGTTATTGCTGGTAAAAGGCAATTCCAGAAGCTAGTGAGTCTACTTAGTTTTTCACAAGACTTCATGCGACTGTACTAATTTGTCTAGTGGGCTTTGAGCCTGTGTGAGGTAGCATAATGTAAGCAGTAGTGATGGCCCGCTTGAAGCTGACGCTCCGGAGCGTGTGTCGAAAAAAACAACACACTGGTTCAGAAGCACTGTGTCGAGGCTTGCTTCGTTTGGCAAAAGTCACGTGACCAGTGACGTCCGAAGCTTCATTACGCACGTAACTGCTTCAGTACCTGATTCAAACAGATATAAGGAAGTGAATCATCCACGGGATTCGTGGAGTGTGTTGATGGTGACAGATAGCGACGAGGTGATCATTCCACTGACAGATATGGAGCCAGCGAGGAAGAGAGGACGTTCTGGCGTGTGGGAATATTTTGAGTTGATTTTGCTCAATTCATTTTATCTGCCGAAGTGAAAAACTTGAAATGTCCAAAATCATGTTTTCATAATGTAAATATCATTACAGCATATGACTTTAGGAACACTTCCATGTGAATTAAAGCTAATGAAGACTACAAAAATGTATTTGACACTATACGTACATTACATTGCTACACAGTTTAGAAAATCATTTTGTTTATTGTTTTTAGGTGATAGTCTGCAGGACCCAGGAATACCTGCATATCTACCAACTTGCAGTGTAGTTCCTGCACTCCACAGCCTCTTCTGTTCCATGCAAGTGGATTTTCTCCAGGGCAGGAGAAACTATTTCTAAGAAAAGAAACAGACTCAGCCAGCGCACAGTAACACTAATCCTCTTTTTAAATGTAAATAACAAAAGGGCTACCTTACATTGATCATGTTTTTACTTTGCAAGTTCTTGATTAGGGATGGGTTTTGATTATCGCTTTTCTGATTACAATCCATGCTAAATTGAATAAAGTGATATTGATTCATTAAAATCCCGTGTCGATTTGTAAATTAACGTTATTATGCCTGAAACGCCAGCATCTCAGGTTAAACCTCACAACATGTCGTCAAACACCATGCAGCTAAAACAGTAACTGGGAGCAGGTTTACGGATTCTGCATACAAACGTGAACACAGAGCGCGGACCCGACGCGTCAGAGTCAGATTTTGATGTGTCGTCAGGTCCGCGCTGTGTTTGCCTCTTTTTTCTTCGCTGGCTTCTGCAGCTGCAGGTTTCATAACTCTCTGTTTACATCTCTAATTAAGTCTCACATGTGTCAGCTTTCTTTTAATAGATACGAAATTATGGATATATACTGTTAAATGATCAGAATTGTAATATTTCTGACTGAGGCAAAACTTTCCAGATTCCAATCAAATTGAATCGGATCCTGTATCGAATCAAAATGATTCTACAAATCAGTGACGATGCAGCCGTACTCAGCTTCCTAAGCATTTTCCCTTTCCAGTTCACAATCAATCCCACCCCTAGGTCAAAAATATGTATAGGACAATTGGCCTAATCTAATATTTTGTATGAACCTGTCAAGCTGTCCAGTGATTAAACGACAAGTAGATGGAGGCAGGACTTCACAGCAGGGGCATACTCCATAATGTGCTGTGCATTATCATATGTATATTATATATATTGCTCACTTATTGTATTTACCAACATCAAGGAGTTATGAGCAAAGAAAGGCCACCATAGTGCATGTTTAAATAGGGAAAGTCTATTGATCAAAATGTATTACGCAAATACGCATTACATTTTTTTCAGCCCCCCAATCGAGAAAACAAAACCAATTACATGTTCAAAGCAACGGAACGGTGGCCCAATATCAGAGAGAACTCCACTCTTGAGTGAGCAGTGATAATTGAGCAGTCCGTTTTATTTTGCAGATTCAAGCTGCTCTTCAAAATTTTCACCACCAGATGTCACCGGAGAGGACTGTGTTGAAAAGCTTCGAGTAATGAACCGTTTTTCAATACAAGCTTCAGTGCTTCGGAAAGCTTCATTTGGCCATCACTAGTAAGCAGCATCAGCAGACTATTTAAGTTTCTTTTAAGTATACTTTATTTCTGGCATCTCCATTCTACCATAAAACCAACCAACCAACCAACCTGGTAGGCAAAAATTCCACTTGCTTTATACAGGACTTTACACACACCTGAACCTCATTAGTCTCTACTACTGGGGGGGAAAAAATAGGTCAGACCAAACAATGCAATTCTAAACAAAGAATAGGAATATGATTATGCATGAAATTGACAAACTCATTTACTCAGCTAAATAGTCTGAGAAGTAAATCACTGCATACAATACAACTCAAAGGCTACTTTAAAGAAAATAAATAATACTATACATAATGAAAAGCCCTTCATTTGGTTACACCCAGTGAGGCAATCAATGACCTCATGACCCTATATAAACAGGAAGTACTGGGGCGGCCCTTCCCACACACCTGGTTTAGATATAGGACCTGAATAAATGGACAAACGTGGTAAGTATAACCAAAGTAACATAAAGAAACATAATTTACTGGACATTTGCCTGTGAACAGAAGAAAATTCAAATGACCTGATGGATGGCCAAATGAAGCTTTCTGAAGCACTGAAGCTTGTATTGAAAAACGGTTCATTACTCGAAGCTTTTCAACAGTCCTCTCTGGTGACATCTGGCCAAAAATATGAAAAGCCGCTTGAATCCACAAAATAAAACCAACTGCTTCATTAAGATTGCTCACTCTACAGAGTGGAATTCTGTCTGATATTGGGCCGCCATTGTGTTGCTTTGAACGTGTATTTTTTGGTGGTTAAAAAAAAAAAAAGTGGTTTATTTGTTTAATAAATAATTTTGACCAGTAAACTCTCCTTGTTTAAACATGCACCATTGTGTGGTCTTTCTTTGCTTGTGAGTTCTTGATGTTGGTAAATACAATAATTGAAAAATACCACATTACATATAATATACATATGATAATGTACAACACATTATGGAGTATGCTTCTGCTGTGAGGTCCTGCCTCCATGCACTTATGCAATTAACCGCTAGAAAGGTATATATATAAATAATATTATATTAAGGAAATTTTCCCAGACATATTTTTGACCTGGGGGTAGAATTGATTGTGAACTGGAAAGGGAAAATGCTTATGAACTTGCAAATTAAAAACATGATGCATTGATATAATGAATGTAACTACTGCTACCACAAACAAACCCGGGATAGTGTGTTAAGCAAAGTTAAACCAGCAATGTCTAAAATAAAGCATTATGGTTGACTGTATAATAACAAGGAAATAAATTATCCATATGGTTAAGGGACAAGTGGTAAATGAGTTCATGCCTAATCACTTTGTCACAGCCAGTGATGCTATTTCATTATTTATTATGAGACATTAAGTCACAGTTACTAGATAAAGCCTCTCTCTATCTTTTTTTTAAACCTTTAGTACATCACATACAATGCTTTTATGTATACCTGCACTCTTCAATATAAATATAACACTGCTGCTGTGTCGTAAAATCTTTTTATGATGCTTCTGTCATTGAGTTGTTGTGGACTTTGCTTTTAAAAGCACACTTCATTCAGGAAAAAATAAAAATAAAATAACATTTAAAAAAAAAAAAGAAAAATATAAAGGCAGGAGATGCCAACACTATACAGTCAGCCATAAAGTGAATTAGCTAAGCCAACAAACACCCAAGAATTTCACTCAAAGTTAGCCTGCACAGCAAAATTTACCAAGCAATAGCAACGTGTGTGTGTGTGTGTGTGTGTGTATGTGTGCATCTAGATATAAAACTAAGTTAAACCCTCTTTTCAGTTTCAAAGCACAATGTGCTTTGAAGTAGCAGCCAAGAAAGGTGTGATTTAAGTCTACGAACAGTGAACACCCGTGTGCACACCTGTGTGGATCAACGTGCTTGCATTCAAATGGTTTCCCCATGTAATGGTATGCAAGAGGATGTAGAGAGCCATAGCCCTGTCCCACAGGGCATGAAGCAGGCATGGAGGAGATCCAGGCCCCAGACATCCAGAGGCCCCAGAGTGCGAGAGCCCAAGGAGGACCACTGGAGGGGCATCCGTGCCACCCTCATGGGAAGAGGGGTCACCCAGTAGCCACCCAGTGTGAAGACCCCATACCTCACTCCTCCCACTCATGTGTAGTGTTGCTGCGTGTTGCTCTAAAGTGCATTTAAAGCAAGGGAGAGCATGGTGCTGCTGCCAGAGAGCAGCAGGTATTAGCACGGCCCCTCCCGAGAACCCTCAATGTCTACATGGATTAAAAATTCAGAGGTGGGCACCGGCGCCAGAGGTAGGTTTGAATACACAGACCGTCCACTGGACGCCGTTAACGTGCCCACCCTCAAGGCCCTATATATATGTGTGTGTTATGAGAGTGTAAATAATGTGGATGCCTAAGTTGTGAGATAAAATTGAGGCACAGGTGGCCAGAAGAGGACGGGGGGGGGGGGGGGGGGATGTCTCCCCTGCACCCTGGTGACACACCCGCACCCCAAGGCCCTACCTGTGTGGGTGGGTGTGGTGGAGCGGGAAGAGGGAGGTAGCTGGGATAGGGAGGAAAAGAAGGGAGGGGAGGATGCCCCTCTCTAGGGCCAGCTGCCCCGCTGACCCCAGTAGGCACCCCCGTCCTCTGGTACCCACCAAGGCAAGGGAGCCCAGGCCCATCCAGACCGGGGCCTACGGCAGCAGCACCGCCAAGCCCCACAGGACCCGGGGCAGCCCACCCTACCCCACCGCAGAGGAAACTGTACCCACCCCAACATTCAATCATCTCCCAGACTACACAAGACAACAACCTCTAGGTTAAGTTTATTCTCCACCTCTCCTATGTCTCTCCCCCACCTGCAGAGTGGACTCCTGCAAGGATGGAACAACCTCCCTGCCAGTTGAAGAGCCCCCCAGTTAGGCCGATGCACAAGAGGCCCCCTGCGCCAGGGCTGAGCCCCCGTGTTAGTTAAACCCTCTGAATGAAAGAGCTTATGATCATACAGAGTCACTAACCTTGACTACGGTAATGCAATAAGTAAAGCTATACTCCCACACCCAGTGACTATGGCTATGAGCTCGACTTTCCTGTGATCAAAATGTGAACTTAGACAGATATATGTGTGCTTTGATTGTGGTTGATTGGGCTCACAAGCTTGTCGTGGTCTTTGAATGTTTCCCTTGTTAGTGAAAGACTATTCTTCTATTGGTTTAGTGCACCTCTTCCCCAACTATGACATCATAGATGGCTTCAAACTGTTCTTCACTCTGCCCTCACATTTTTACATATTAAATGCCGTGGAACAGCATAAGGAGGAACGTCCTAAACTTTGACAGTAAAACATTAAACCCACAAAATCACACTAAACACAGGCGTGGAAAATCCTGTCAGATTTGTTTAGAGAAAATTTTAATTAGAACAATTTAAAAGAAAGAAAGTGAAGAATCATAAATGGAAAGTTGTGTGGTTGAGAATCTGCAGGTGGCCATACAGAATCCAAGGCTTCTGTAAAAGTAAGATTTATTTTCCAGCAGTGGGGAGAAGAATGTTTTAGCCACAACATGTAAAAACACTGCCCCATGGTAAAACAAACATATGGGAGTTTGAAAGACATCATCCAGAACAACATTCCTGACAAGCCAGAAACCAACCAACCTTCCAAGAACTACACCATCGCTCATTTGGACAAAGTATTAGCCCCTGACTCATTTCAAACATTTAATTAGGTAGAAACTCATCCTGGTGCTAAAAATTGTCACAGGCGACTAATTTAAAAGTATAGAATATCCGAACAGTGCTTTAGTGGCCTTTCCTCCAACATCAACTTCAGGTAGTGGACATGCTGAAAGGTTGATACGACTCCTCTTACCCTCAAAAGGGAGTTCTTGTTGCTTCACAAAGATAACACAAGCAAACAATTCACATCTACTTTATTTTTGTAACCCCACCCTGCAGAGTCCAGACGCTAGCAGTGTGCTTCTGTGAATGGAATACCTGTCAGCTGGATAGGAACAAATCTTTATACCGATTTAAAATATCCACAGTCCTGGTGGATGAATCTTAAGGACCTAATGATGGTAATTCTTCAGGACTAAAATGTTAAGTTTTACAGAGCTTAGCCTCGTTTATTTGAGGGTTGTCCCAAATGTCCAACGGTGACAAGATGATTTGGAAATATCTGCTAGGAAGCAAGTCAGGTTTACTAAACGATTTATGTTGTGTACACGGAAGCCTTTGCATCTTCTACAACCCTCACTGCTTCACCTGAGTGAAGTAATCGTGTCCTTTACTATGTAGATCTAAAGCAGGCACACAGCCACACAAACACCAAACAAACAGAACTGAATTTAAAAATGTAGACGATCCATTAAGTGTAATCTTAAAAGAAAATGTAAGACAATTAAAACATTTCAGAGTCATTATTATGCCTCAGAAAAAGTTCATAAAAGAAACCCAACTTCATTATAAGTCGTTAGCATTTTTAAATCCTATTTTCTATGCAAGAGGTGACACACGAAACTCAACTGAAGGGAATATTTGAACAGAACAAATTTGTATAACCAAATTCTTTGGTTTAAATATATGCTGGTCTCTGTCAGCAAGTCTTCCTGATGGTGAATTGGCATGAACATTATAAGGAAGTAATTTTAATAGTTTGTTTTTAAGACTCCATTGGATTTTTATTTTAGAACAGGCATTTTGTTTAAATGTGAAAAACATTTGCGCTGTGCACAGCACAGCCAAGGCTTGCCACTGACTATTTAGTCAGTGGCAAGCTTTCAAAATTCAGCCAATCAGATTTTCAAAGCAGAAGGATTTCAGTGTCATGACTCACCTGAATGAACCTCCTCAATGTGACTACAGCTCAGTGTGTCTGATAGGTCGGCATTTGGCTTGGAGTTATAGGTCACGTGTTCGGGGCTTCCCCTGCTGTCTGACTCGGCCTCTACAGCACCCTGGCTCAGAGGCTCCAACGTGTTAAAGCAGCGTGCCCACTGGCTGACAGGCTTGGCGGGACGCCCAATCAGAACACCCAGAGAGGGATCTGACCTCCGACCTTGAAGGACCTCGCGTGTCTTTTCTATCCCACAATGAAGCAGGCGATAGTAGAGAAGAGCCTGATCACGCACGCACATGTCTGTCTCCTCCTCTGGAAAACACAAGGGCATAAAAAATTTTCTATTTTTATCATGATCTGTCTGTATACACATATGTGCACACACATAAACACAAACCTATGCAGTAGTGCAGCAGTCTTCCCAGCATGTCTTGTGTCTCAGCAGGCCGACACAGGAAAAGTCTCATGGTGGCTGTCAGCAGCTCCATCTTGATTCCCAGAGAAGCCTCGCTTCTCACTCTATCGATGAGCACTTCCAAAGTGTAGGGGGCAGTGGAAATTCGCTCCCCATACACACCCAGCAACCAGAGCAAAGCCTGCCTGCCCTAGTGAAGGAGGCAGTGGAATATTTAGATCTAAGTCTAGTCAACAGAAGTGGGTTCACTGTCGTCCAATATAACTACCAAGAAATGCTTGGTAGTATAATTACCCAGTGCCAAGCTTGTTTTTATCTCCTCAAAAGACAGTTCTACTCCAAAGTACAGTTCTGAAACATATCTGCATTTCTACTTCATGCATTTATTACACCCCCAACTCCAAAAGAATGCGTTCAGTCGTTATAATGGGGGAAACTATACAGAAAAAAGTTCTTGTACTGGGCTGCTGTAGAATACTGCCAAGTTTGCCATTATAACATTGGAGCATATGGCGACTATCTCACTTCATTTGCCACCCCTTGATATTTCAGCGGTCTAAAAGAAAGTTTCAAGGATTTTTTTCTATACATCAGTGTGAATAAGAGAGCAGCCGCAGCAGCGCAGTGAGAGCAGATATTTTCAATCTGATTATCTCAGCTACATGGTTCTGGCATTAAGCACATGGGACAGGTAATGAAAAATTAAAACAGCTTGTTTCAGACAAATGAACTTAGTGCCCTGCTAACAAGGATTAGTTTCAACTGTAAATTAGAGCAGGGCAATATGGCCAAAAATATTTATCACGATATATATTTGAAAATTTGCGATAACGATATAACTGACGATATAATTGATGCGAGACAAAATACAACTCCACAACATTACTAGCGCAAAAAGACAACGTTCCATTTATTTTCACTTAAACAAGAAGCTGGTTTTTATGTACATTAAAGCTTTATAAAAATGTAACAGTGCAAATGCAAATTCCTTGCTGAAAGTTTAACCAAAAGGCATTTCCAGTAGAAATGGGCTGACATATCTTGAGCATAACCATGTATAATATCCACTGAAGTTAAAAAGAGGTGCTTTGCAACATTAAACTGCAGTGTGCAGTACGTATTTTTCGTACCATAAGGTGCACGGGATTATAACGCACATTAAGCGAAACAAAGCAGTCAGATAAATCAAACTTTATTAAACTCATTCTTCTTGCTTCCTCCACTTCTGTACCATTGATTCATTAATGTTGAATTCTCTGGCAGCTGCTCTATTCCCATGTTGTTGCAGTATATTAATGACTAACCTCATATTGTGGATGGATTATTTCAGTTGTTCTCCTGACTGAAGTTTGGTCCGTTTACAGCATCCTGCCATGGGATTGCATTAGTCTCTAACTATCAGGAACCTTAACGTTAACTTTTATAAGTGGAAAAGTGTTAGTGTTCGTCCTCCAGCTTCACTGTTTATGTTATGCTAACATAGCTGTGTCGCTAGCGATCACGTAGCACATCATTATATACCAACTAGCCCAACTTCAGTAACCCTACAAATGTCACTGCTGTTTAGTTTCCTGTCTTCATTTATGTTGGAAGTGATAGCAGAGCTGTACGTTTGAATTATTTCAGAAATCTCTCAGTCAGCGAGCTAACTTCCGCTAGCTTCCTGCTAACTTCTAACTCCGTTAAATGTAATAAATTTTGTTTTCATGGATGCCTGGAAGTTAAACTTCATAGTTACACCTGGTAAAGCAGCAATGCTGATCGTTTTATTAAAGATGAAAGAATTTAGACAGTTTTTAACTCTCAGTGATGCTGCAGTGTTCGTTTGACCAGAAGCATACGGAGTTTAGGACCCAGATTACTCCCACATTTAAGAGCATCTTAGTCCGACAAATACGACAATAACGACGGCCGCTTGCATGTTCTGCAAAGAAATGTGCTTTGTCGTCTATCTGACGGACAAACACCAAACCAGTTCCACATCACTGAAGTTGCACCATTTTTACAAACCAATTCTGGTTCATCTGTTTCACTCAACAATCGGCCATGTGCGTATGAAAACAAAGGCACTGCGCATGCGCGTTTTACTCATATTCTATTGCGATATTTCATTTTCCTATCGTTGCCTAACATTATACCGGTATTACCGTGAACGTTATAATATGGCCCAGCCCTACTGTGAATCATATACAACTACCAGAAACCAGAGTTGCAGAATAACAATAGGAACTCATTAGGATATATCTACTTTAATGGGGGAATCTGGTAATTTCACTTGCACTTAGCATGAAAAGAAACCTGGCATCAATTCAAATACTTTGGAGGCAATCACTGACCAGAAAATCACGTAATTTGTTCCCATTTCTTCTCTTTAAACTATGTTTCATAAATTGTGTTTAAAGATAAGATAGGCAAGGCAAGGCAAATTTATTTGTATAGCACAATTCAACAACAAGGTGATTCAAAGTGCTTTACAGAGACATTAGAAACAAAAACAAATAAAAAGCATGATTTAAAATTAATTAAAACAAGCAAACAAACAAACTAACTAAACACACACATTTCAGATAGCTTGATTAGCATAAAATTATATGAAACAAAGAAGTTGTTGGCCTAAAAACTAGCTACGACAGATGAACAATATCTGAATGTCAAGACATAAGTAGAAGTGCAGCAGATCTGACCAGACATAGGACCTGAGAGATGCATCTGGGCTTTTGACTGATCCATTAATTGTTGACTCATTCAGAAAGTCCTTTATAAAGGAAAGTAAAGAGGAAGAAAAGGCTGAAGAACAAACTGCACAATCACTAGACTGACAATCAGTGGCAACAGGTCTTATTGTGGCTACTCCATAACCAACGGCTGTGGCAGGCTAAACGTGGGTACTGAAGACGTGCATCAGTAAACAAATAAAATGCACTTCTGAGCTGTTTGTTCTACTTATTTAACCATTACACTGTCCAAACCACAAGTCAGTACAAGGGATCCAAAAAAACCCAAATGCACAGACTCCACAAACAAATACAACTGTTGCACCAATTATTACACCAAACTGCAGCAACAAATTGTGTATCAAACTGCAGTGAACTGAAAGTTTCACCTTATGCTCACCCTACCTTTCTACTAATCAAACAATATATGAGGTGAACAGGTGGGTGCAACCACCATTGTTGCCTAGTCACACCCCACAACTGTGCACCAAAACACGTGCTTTCGCATTCTAAACCAACGCATTTGTGCCCCAAAAGGAAAAACTCACACACGGCAAGTGAAATTTGAAATATATGATTGAAATCATTTTCAAAATGCGCAGAGAAGATTAGGAGAGAGATACAACAGTGAGAGTCTACAGCTGTAAAGCACAATGGAGGTTTGTGACTACATTTGAGCCAATGATGTTGGAAATCTTGTCAGAACCGATGGACTTATGAAGACAGAACATTACCGTCAGATTTAGAGCCATCGTGTAATAGCATCTGATTGGCAACAGATTCATTTTTCGGCACGACAGTGATCCCAAACACAATGCCAGTCCAGCAAAAAACATACCTGAATAGAAAAACATGTCTGGGTCTCCCCAGAGCCCAGACCTTAACATTACTGAAGTAGAGAACAGCCAACATCAAAGAAGAGCTTTAAATGTTCCTAAAGAAGCCTGGAGAACTATTCCTGAAGACTCATGTTGAAGAATAAAGCTGATTACACCAAATATTGACTTTCAGGCTCCTTAGAATTGTACAAACCCCGTTTTTACCTTATTTACTATATTTCTGTGTTTGTTTGCACGTTTCAATAAAGCGCTGAACCTAGTTCGCTGTTTTCTACCAAAATATGAAAGAGAGGCTCATGAACTTTGCACAGTGCTCTATACCCTATATAAGAGGATAGAGAAAATGAAAAAAATTATTAATGGATGCTTGGGATTATGTTCACCAACTTGACCATAACTGAAATATATCGTTACAACAGACTGAAATAACTTTGCAGAATTATGAAAGTAAATTTAAATTTCAGCATATAAAATAAAATACCATGATAATGCCCTGTAGAATAAAAAAAAGTTTCTGTTAAGTCTATTTCTGATAATACTTTTGCCAATTTGTATTTTCAAAACAGGACATCTACAGCACATACTCATTTATGGCATGATATTGTTTTTTCTTGCACTCAGTATATAGGTATGGCAGGATCTAACCTGGATATCCTGCAGTGTTTCCTCGCAGCCATCCAGTGCAAGGCACACAGTGTCGCTACACTGGGGACACACCCAGACCAGGTCACGCATTGTCTGCACCACCGCTGAGAAGGGTAGCAGGAGAGTAGAGAGACAAAAAGTGTGGTGAAAGAGTAAAAAACCAGTTCATGAAGCTGTTTGTGTGTATACTGTACTGTATGTGGGAGGTTGTGGAACTGATGTTTTTACCAGAAGTGATATGATCCTGTTTGAGTCCAAGCAGCCCAGTGAGGATTTGTAGACATCTGTCGCTGTAGCTGCGTCCAATACGACCTGCATACAATAAAGGCAAACACAGGGCATTAGAGTGACTGATCAAACACATGGATAATGAAATTTTAGAACCTGAGCATGTTCTACACAGAAAATGCAGCACGCTGTGTATTCTTATCCTTAATAAAAGGGATGTCTTGTTTTTTTGCTTATTATTTACTTATTGTCAGACAAATGGGTTAACATTTTGCATTTCAGGAAGGCTGAAAACAAATGAATGTAGAAACTCCATTTGGAAAGAGTGTGTCTACTGGTGTGTAAGATTAACATTAACATCAGCAATTTAAATTTGAAATGAAAAGCAGTTACATTTAGAGAAAAAAATCCTTTAATTCGTAGCTCATAACACAATGAGTCTGGGTAGTGGAACCACAGAGCTGGAATGGTCTTGGTCCCAAACTTTGGTGCTTATAGCGAGATAAAATATTTTCTATTCAGTTGTTTCAATTTCAACATATACTTCACACACACAGGTTCGGGAACACAGCAAAAACATGAAGGCTTATAAATATAAACCAGCCTTCATTTAATACAGTATGAACAGAGTAAGACAAAACATTTGAATATCAGGATGTGTTACTAAATCCATATTATTTACAATCTAGTGCTCCTAATCACTACACCCTCATTAATACAGCAGTCTCTACCTGAAGAAAAAAAAACTACAATAGTAGACACAACAGAGCCTGAGTGTCAAATTACATAATACTGGCACACAGCAGCATGTGTGAACATGTTTACCTATTGCTGAGATTGCAGCCTGGGCAGTGTCAGTGTTGACATCAGTGCAGTATCCTTTCAGCTCATCCAGTATCATTGCTACGTTCTCGTCATTCACCAGCTCTACCAGCACCTGCAACACACAGCAGCTGAAGCTATAGTACTGTCAAAGGATCGCCTCCAGCTGCTAACACTGGGTACTAACTGTGGACTTGTGAAAAAAAGTAGTAATGCAAAAAGCTAAAAATCCAACTCTTGGGGCTTGCTTCAAGATTAAGCTAATCCTTTTGGATATTAACATGTCCAAAGTTAGGAGTACGGCATGGACTGTCTGTTAGGTTTTACCTCCATTAATGGGGTCACTATGAAGCTTCAAAATGCACTCCCAAAAACCAAAGGCTAACATCAAAGTGGCTATGGCCATCTTTTATTTACTGTCTATGCCAAAGTATATACATGTGTGGCGGAGGTGTGGTCCCGGGCGCGTCTGCAGGGGAGGAGTGGTGCAGTGGGCTCAACGGGGCGGTGCTGGAGATGCCGGTGAGAACAGCTGATGGTGATTTGGACTGATAATGGTTTCCTTCCCTTTTTATAGTGAGACGGAGAGGAGCGGAAAGAGAGGGAAATCAGCTGGGACCGACAGCTGTCAGACTGTGTTCAGTCATAACCTGAGAAAATTGTAAATAAATGTGGAACCTGGTGATAAAGACCTGTGTGTGTGTGTACCTGTGTATAGTGCATTTCACAAGTGGTGCCGAAACCCTGTGTCCAGCCGGCGTGGGGATGTCCGACCCACAGGCTGCGCCGCCCGCCCAGCCTTTGCAGTTTCTGGCGCAGATTCTGGCGGAGATGGCGAAGATGAGCCAGGACCAGGCGGTGGTCCAGCGGGCTCACCTGGCTGCGCTGCAGGAGCAGACGGACCGGCAGACGCTGGTTCTGGAGCGGCTGGTTGGAGCCGCTGCTCCGCCGAAGCCTCCACCGCTGTCAGTGGCGATGCCCCGGATGGGGGACGGGGACGACCCCCAGGTTTTCCTGGAGACTTTTCGTGCCATGGCGGAGGCCTGTCAGTGGCCGCAGGTGGAGTGGGCTCCGCGTTTGCTTCCTCTGCTGTCGGGGGAGGCTCAGACGGCGGCCCTGAGTCTGCCGCCGACCTCGAGGAGCAGCTTCCAGGACGTGAGCCGGGCGGTGGTGGACAGGATGGGGCTCACCGCTGAGGACCATCGCCGGCGGTTCCGGGCCTGTCGGCTAGCCGCGGCAGATCGGCCGTTTGCTTGGGCCCGGAAGCTGCACGACGCGGCGGTGCGCTGGCTGCAGCCGGGATCGTCAGAGGGCGAGACGCTGCTGGTGGACAAGGTGGTGCTGGAGCAGTTCATGGAGGGGCTGCCTGCGGAGACGGCGAGATGGGTCAGGTGCCACCGTCCCGCGAGTCTGGAGGTGGCGGTAACGTTGGCGGAGGACCACCTTGCCGCTAGAGCGGGGGAACCCGGGGACGGCGGCCGGAGGCCGAGCAAACAAGCCCCAGTGCCGGCACCAAGGCGCCGGGTACCTGCGCCGGGGCAGGCAGAGCGGGCGCTGGCGCTGAGCCCCACTAATCCTTTTGCTGCGTTTGTGCCTTCCCAGGGATCAGACATGAGCAGTGCCGCCCCTGAGCCACGGAAAACAGCGCAGACGCCGGGGCAGGAGTGCGGGCAACCGGGACACCTGAGGAGGGACTGTCCTCTGATGGAGGTGGGGCAGGTGTTCCGCGTTGCCGGTGCCCCAGCACCCTCTTCCGGTCCAGGAGGGACGTACAGCCTTCCGGTAAGGACTCGAGGGGGTATACACCATGCTTTGGTGGACACGGGCTGCACGCAGACCCTCGTGCACCAAGGCTTGGTTCGCCCCGGGGCATTGCTGGAGGCAGAATGGGTGGAGGTGAAGTGTGTTCATGGTGATGTTCACAGGTATCCCATAGTGCCGCTGTTATTAAAGTATAAGGGCAAAACGCATAGGGTAACGGCTGCGGTTAGCCCGCGCCTGTCGCATCCCCTAATTCTGGGCACGAATTGGCCGGGGTTTCATCATCTGTTGGGACAGTATGCGGGAATGCGATCACGACCGTTAGTAGCATGTAGTGTCTGCGCGGCGCTCAGCGGTGATGCGGGGTCGTCCGACACTGACTCCAGGGAGGGGGAGACGGCGGGTCCTTCATGGGAAGCCCCGCCGGCTCCGGAGATTTCCCCCACGGGTGATTTCCCACTGGAGCAGTCTCGTGATGACACCCTACGCTCAGCCTTTGACCAGGTGATTGAGATTGATGGTCACGTGGTGCGCCCTGAAGCCGTGCGGACCTACCCGCGCTTCATTTTATCAAAAGATAGGTTATATCGAGTGAGTCGTGACACTCGCACGGAGGAGACACACACCCAGTTGTTGGTGCCGCAGGGCCGCCGGGAAATGATTTTCCAGGCGGCTCATTATAACCCCATGGCAGGGCATATGGGATACGAAAAAACTCTGGAGCGAATAACGGCTCGATTTTATTGGCCGGGCATCCGAGCGGATGTGCGCCGCTGGTGCGCGTCCTGCCCGGACTGCCAACTTGTTAATCAGCCGGCCATACCAAAAGCGCCTTTGCGCCCGCTCCCACTCATAGAGGTCCCGTTTGAGCGCATTGGCATGGACCTCATCGGGCCGTTTCATCGGAGTGCACGAGGCTACCGCTTTGTATTAGTCCTGGTGGATTATGCAACGCGGTACCCGGAAGCAGTCCCGCTGCGCACCATCTCTGCAAAGAGTGTGGTGCAGGCACTGTTTCAGGTCATCTCCCGAGTCGGAATCCCGAAAGAGATACTGACTGACCAGGGCACGTCGTTTATGTCTCGTACACTGCGGGAACTGTACGAATTACTGGGCATTAAATCTATTCGGACCAGCGTCTACCACCCTCAGACGGATGGCCTGGTGGAGCAGCTGAATAAGACTTTAAAGTCCATGATTCGTAAGTTCATTAACGAGGATGAACGCAATTGGGATCGCTGGCTAGACCCTCTGTTATTTGCAGTGCGGGAGGTGCCCCAGGCCTCCACGGTATTTTCTCCCTTTGAATTGCTGTTCGGCAGGAAGCCGCGTGAGGTGCTCGACCTGATTAAAGAAAGCTGGGAGGACGGTCCGAGCCCCGCTAAGAATGAGATTCAGTACGTGTTGGACCTGAGAGCGAAACTCCACACTTTGGGGAGGTTGTCACGGGAGAATTTGCTCCAGGCTCAGCAGCGTCAGCAACGCCTGTATGACAGAGGGGCTAGACTCAGGCAATTTTCACCGGGAGACAAAGTGCTTGTATTACTCCCTTCTTCCAGCTCGAAGTTGCTCGCCAAGTGGCAAGGACCCTTTGTGGTCACACGGCGAGTCGGGGACGTTGACTATGAGGTCGCTTAGTCGGACAGGGGAGGGGACACGCAGATTTATCACCTCAATCTCCTTAAAGAGTGGCGAGAGGCTGAAACCGCTTCTCTGGTAAGCCTGGTTAAGGAGAGAGATGAGTTGGGGCCGGAGGTGCCAAATTCCATCATCCCCGCCTCTCTCCCTTGTGATGACCACCTCACACAGGCCCAGATAGCGGACGTTGTCGCGTTACAACAGCGGTTTGCAGATGTGTTCTCCCCCCTGCCAGGCCGAACGTCTCTCATTGAGCATCATTTTGTAACACAGCCTGGCGTGACTGTGCGTTCACGGCCCTACAGGCTTCCTGAGCATAAACGGCAAATCGTTCAGAGGGAATTGGCTGAAATGCAGAAAATGGGAGTGATAGAAGAGTCGCACAGCGCCTGGTGTAGCCCCATCTTTCTTGTGGTGAAAAAGGATGGGTCTATATGGTTCTGTGTCAACTATCGCAAGGTGAATGAAGTGTCACGTTTTGATGCCTATCGACGAGCTCCTGGATCGGCTGGGCACGGCCCGTTTTCTCACGACACTGGATTTAACCAAGGGCTACTGGCAGATTCCCTTGTCTGCCGAGTCCAGGGAGAAAACGGCCTTCTCCACTCCGTACGGGTTGTACCAATTCGTTACGCTTCCGTTCGGCTTGTTCGGAGCCCCAACCACCTTTCAGCGCCTCATGGACCGGGTGCTGCGTCCGCACGCTGGATATGCTGCTGCCTACCTGGATGACGTGATCATCCACAGCAACACCTGGGCGGAGCATGTGCAGCAGGTGGCCGCGGTCCTGGAGTCCCTGAGGAGGGCGGGGCTCACGGCCAACCCGAAGAAGTGTGCGGTTGGACGGAGGGAGGTACAGTATCTGGGGTACCACTTGGGGGGCGGGCAGGTGCGTCCACAGGTGGAGAAGACGGCGGCTATTGCATCCTGCCCGCGCCCAAGACTAAAAAGGAGGTGAGACGGTTTCTGGGGCTGGCAGGTTACTATCGCCGTTTCGTGCCAGGGTTTGTGCAGCTGACCAGCCCCTTGACCGATCTCACCCGAAAGGGTGCTCCGGATCTGGTTCAGTGGACGGGGTCGTGCCAAGCGGCGTTTGTGCAGGTGAAAAAGTCTCTCTGTGGGGAACCGCTGCTTCACACTCCTAACTTTTCCCTCCCTTTTGTTCTGTAGACTGACACCTCGAACAGAGGGCCGTTTTGTCCCAGCAGGTAAAGGGGGCCGACCGTCCCGTTCTTTACATCAGCCGGAAGCTGGCAGAGCGTGAAAGACGGTACAGCACTGTGGAGAAGGAGTGCTTGGCTATCCGGTGGGCGGTCAACTCCCTTCGCTATTACCTCCTGGGGCGCTCGTTCACCCTCTGCTCGGACCACGCCCCGCTGCAGTGGCTCCACCGCATGAAGGATGCCAACGCCCGGATCACCCGGTGGTATCTGGCTTTACAGCCCTTTAAGTTCAAGGTGGTCCATAGGCCGGGGGCTCGCGGGGGTGGGGGGTGGGGGGAGTAGGTTCGGCCGGACGGCTCCCCGGCCTCAGTCGGGCGGTGGGGGTGTGTGGCGGAGGTGTGGTCCCGGGCGCGTCTGCAGGGGAGGAGTGGTGCAGTGGGCTCAACGGGGCGGTGCTGGAGATGCCGGTGAGAACAGCTGATGGCGATTTGGACTGATAATGGTTTCCTTCCCTTTTTATAGTGAGACGGAGAGGAGCGGAAAGAGAGGGAAATCAGCTGGGACCGACAGCTGTCAGACTGTGTTCAGTCATAACCTGAGAAAATTGTAAATAAATGTGGAACCTGGTGATAAAGACCTGTGTGTGTGTACCTGTGTATAGTGAATTTCACAACATGAAAGCAGTGTCATGGAGCATCCTGACCAAAAGGAGGAAATACAAACTTATCAAAGCACCTGAAAGATGTTTCCACATCTGTACAAAGAATTCATGCTAAGGGGGTTTCAGGTGTTTGTTAAACTTGGCAGCTGTGAACCAGTTGGGATCAAACTCCACCCCTCCAGCTATCTGTTACAAAAGGATTAATTACTTTGTCGGGGTGTGGAGTTAGCTCACAGTTTGGGTAAAATGGAGATGGACAGATTGGCATTGTACCGTCAACAAGGTGAGCATTGTATAACGCTACTGAGGAGGCAAATGACCCAGAAGGTAAACCTCTCAACCACGTCTACATTGAGAATCTCACCTATGAATATGAGCACTAATTAGTGATAAAAATGTTGAGTTTGAATAGCAACTCAAATACAGTTGTTCCTCATTAGGTTTGTAGCTACCTGAGGAACCGAGATAAGCAGAAAACTAGAGGGAGCTTGTAGATGGGGGTGCTCTGAAAAGAGTCCGTTGAGGCTGTTTGAGCATGCTGGGTGCCTTCAATTGGAGTTTTTTCAGGCACACAACCTGGGATAAGATGCAGAACATGTAGAGACTCAGCATCTCACTTGTCAGGATCTCCCAGGAAGAGATGGTAAGTGCTCTTATATAGCCATTTATGTAACTTGCCTCATTCACACAAACACTGTTTGCTATCAAAAGTGCATTTTACCGATGGATGCATCAAAGAGAAACTTGGGGTTAGGATCTCACCCAGGGACGTTTGGGTAAGAGCTGGAGCTGCCAGGGATCAAACCTCCCATCTTCTGATTAATAGATGCCCCACTTTACCTCCTGAGCTACAGCCACCCAGGATGGAAAATGATCCTGTGTAAAGGAAATTCTAACTACCCTGTTTAGCCAGCTGCAATCTGACTCTGTGCACAACAAATGGATGAATGAATGGATAATGGAAATAGTGGAGTGGAGTGATGGAGTCTGCCATCATGCTACAAGATGAGTTGACCACTAAGTGAAACTGAGAGAATCTATTCAAGCAGGACTTACTGAGGCAACCTCAGGGTTAACTTTCAGTGTTCTGCAGCATCTGTAATGTCTGGAGTCTGCATTTATTTAATCTCAAGTTTTTCTAAGACATAAAGTTTCCTTTTCCTTTGTAAAAAGCAAGAAGTTGGTCTACCAACACAAAAGTATGTTCTATGTTTACTGGTTAGTTTTACAAAATAAGTATTAGGACTTTGGATTATTACAGCTAAAGTTTTCTTGTTTCAAAAAGCATATCATCATATAAACACAAAAACTGAAGATGAAAAATTCAAAGGATAAGCAAAACTGGCATCACCTGCATCTTCCTTTCTTTGATGTAGGCAGGCTCAGCATAGCCACAGAAGAAACGCTTGTAGTGCGGCCCCAGCAGGCCAGGGACAGAGCGCAGCAACAACTGCAAGCAGACAGACATATCTTTTTTTCTCAGCATGACATGTACACATAAATCCATCTGAACGTAAAAGTAATGAAAAAAATGAATCAGATGCGGTGAATCTGAACTGTTGCTACTCCCTCTGGGGATTAAAAAAGACACACGTCCACATGCCAATGATTCAGTAAGTGATTAAGCTTTTCCACAAAGACAGATTTATCCAGTCAGATGTCAGAATCAGAATCAGAATCAGAATGGGGTTTATTGCCAAATGTTGAGCAGGTTTACAACATTAGGAAATTGCTGCGGTGCTTCAGTGCAAACATAGTGTCATAAATAGCACTTAAATAGACATGGAAAAAAATAAAAGTAGGGATAAGAATTAAAAGTGCTACGTGGGAAGATATGTGCATGAGATATACATGAGATATATACATGAGAATAAGAATTAAGAGTGCTACGTTGAAAGATATATACATGAGTGCAGGTGGTGATCAGTGCCAAACATGGAATGATGCAGTGAACACAGCGTAGGGTCATGTGTTAGTGGTGGGAACAGTCATATGGTTATTGTTCATGTGTCCAACAGCAGAGGGGAAGAAACTGTTCTTATGGCGAGAGGTTCTGGTGCGAATGGACCGGAGCCTCCTGCCTGAGGGGAGCAGGTCAAACAGACTGTGTCCAGGGTGAGAAGGGTCAGCTGAGATCCGAGCTGCACGCCGCAATGTCCTGGAGGTGTACAGGTCCTGCAAAGATGGGAGTCTGCAGCCAATCACCTTCTCAGCAGAGCGCACAACACGCTGCAGTCTCTGTTTGTCCCTGATAGTGGCTCCAGCGTACCACACGGTGATGGAGGAGGTGAGGATGGACTCGATGATTGCAGTGTAGAACTGCATCATCGTCCGTGTTGGCAGGTTGAATTTCTTCAGCTGCCTCAGGAAGTACATCCTCTGCTGGCTGGGCTTTCTTGATGACGGAGGTGATGGTGGGCTCCCACTTCAGGTCCTGGGTGATGGTGGTACCCAGGAAGCGGAATGAGTCCACAGAGGTGATGGGGGTGTCAGTCAGGATGATGGGGGGGAGTGGGGCTGTGTGCTTCCTGAAGTCCACAATAATCTCCACTGTCTTCTGGGCATTCAGCACCAGGTTGTTGTGGCTGCACCAGGACACCAGACGTTCAACCTCCCTCCTGTAGGCAGACTCGTCCCCGTCCGAGATGAGTCCAATAACGGTGGTGTCATCTGCAAACTTGATTAGCTTGACAGACTGGTGGGTGGAGGTGCAGCAGTTGGTGTACAGGGAGAAGAGCAGAGGAGAAAGAACACAGCCCTGAGGGGAGCCGGTGCTGATGGTCCGGGAGTCCGAGACATTCTTTCCCAGCCTCACATGCTGCTTCCTGTCCGTCAGGAAGTCAGTGATCCACCGGCAGATGGGATCAGGCACATTCATCTGGGAAAGCTTGTCTCGGAGATGGTCTGGAAGGATGGTGTTGAAGGCAGAGCTGAAGTCCACAAACAGGATCCTGGCGTAGGTTCCTGGGGAGTCCAGATGCTGCAGGATGAAGTGTAGGGCCATGTTGATGGCGTCGTCTACAGACCTGTTGGCTCTATATGCAAACTGCAGGGGGTCCAGGAGGGGGGCCGTGAGGGTCCTGAGATGGGAGAGAACTAGGCGCTCAAAAGACTTCATGACCACAGATGTCAGAGCCACGGGTCTGTAGTCATTTAGTCCAGTGATCCTAGGTTTCTTGGGGA